>NC_133787.1:10466301-10483110 GCF_003597395.2 Chelonoidis abingdonii | reverse complement strand
GTCGTGGCCGAAAGACTGAAAACCATCCAAGAGTTAGCCAGAGGGCGCAGGCGGGTAGCCCGCGTGATTCGTGACCAAAAGTGCAGATGCAGCCGATGTAACCAAGGAGGTCCGATGGTGACTGTATCGGGCAGGGTAGGTGGGGAAGTGCATGGAACCCCTTGAACGAGAGAAACTATATCGGCGTCTGGAACCGGTTGAGGAGGTAAGCTGGCTGGTTGCGCCGATTCGAGTTCCAGCAGTGCTCCTATAACTCTAGTGTCCCTGCGTGGGAGCAGATGGATTGTCTCGAGTGATTTGCATGATTAATTCCGAGACGAGAGAACAGATGCTCTGAATGAACTGTTTATCTAGTTGCCGGCTACCTATGCCTTCAGGGTAGCTTCCTCTCTATCGAAATCAGCCAGGCGTTGAGGTGAGGGAAGAGACATGGATGTTTACGGACGTCCACGGAGGTAGGCCGTCTACTACAACTTGCCATGAGCCAGCTGGTAAAAACTCGGAGGGGTCGAGGAGAGCCTGAAGGGTTATGTAAACTGCAAACTGGAGTATGACCGGTCTACTATGAAATGAAGAATACCTCCCGGTGCGGTGGTAGTTATCGCATAATGAAAGAGGCGTCCCTCATGTCGAGAGCAGCGTACCAATCTCCGGATCTGAGGGAAGGAATGATGTTTCCCATGGCCTATCATCGCGGAACTGACTTTGCCTGATATTACGTGTTTCAGAGCTTCGCAGTCCAAGAATGGGGCGAGGCCGCTCTTGGTTCGCCTTGGGAATCTAGGAAGTACCGTGGATGACCCTCTGGCCTCGACAGGCCTCTGATAGACTCCCATCGTATGCGCTCCCAATGCGAGGAGCTTTGAAACTTCCTGTAAGGTGGTGTGCTGCTGTAGAGGGGTCCGCTGAAGACGAGGACGAAGGAGGGGGAGGGTGGAAGGCGGGTGTTCGAGCAACCAATACTGGAAGACGGTATGCCGACCTTCCATCCATGCTTGAAGGACCGCAGGAGGTCTGATGTAGCTGGACCAGCAGGGGAACTGGCAAGGCGGTTTGGAACTAGGTGAATCCTGGAGGTGAGTAGGTTAACGGGCTCTCAACACATATCTTCAAGCTGTGGGTTTTTCCCGGCCCCAAGGTGGTGTGGTCGGGACCGAGGTGGAACCGTTACCTCATACTGCCCTTGAGGGCCAGACTGGCGTCTACGAGAGGCCTGCCTCTGCCGCCTGAGAAGTCTTGTCTCGGCCAGGCGGGGGTAGACCGTCGGGGGCACTGGGACGGAAGTGCCGTCTGCGTCTGCGTGCGTATGCATCCCAGCGGAGCGCTAGATGGAGGATTGTCTTTAAGAACTTTGGAGGCGAGTTCTGTCTTCTGAGAGAAGAGACCTCTGGCCGTCTAAAGGGGAGGTTCCTGTTTACGTGTATTGGAACCTCTTTCAGCGTAAGCCGAACGCTTGCAGCCATGAAATGACCCTCATATCGACCTCCGATGCGAGTAGTTCTAGCTCCGTGGGGGGAGTATGCCGCTCTATAGAGGCCTGAAGGGAGGTTTCCGTCTGCCACTTCTTTACTCTCTGCGTATGGAGCGCCGAAACTCTTTGCAGAGAGTCCGTGGGAGCATAGGTCAGTAAATTTCTCCACGCTCCCAAGTGTTTAAACTGTAACAGCTCAGTAGGGCCTGTGATTGGCGATCTTGAAGCTGAGGCCCCAGCAGAGTAATATCATTCTCCTGCCAGGAGGTCCATGGCGCCTTTCCTCGCTGAGACTTGGCTCAGGTGCTTGCTGAACCATTGCCGCTCTCGCTCTGTGACTGATTGGACCACCAATCGAGTCAAGGCGGAGGGTGGAACTATACAGGTATTCATACCCTGTGGAGGGACCAGTATTGCGCTCAAACCCTCTTGCCATAGGGCGGCACCGAGGCCGGGGTCTGCCAGATGATATCGGCTCGTGCTGGATGGTACGAATAAAAGGGGAGCGCTACGCGGTCGGGGCCCCCTGAGAAGGATAGTGACCACCGGGTCGTCCACCTCGTGGGACTTTCCTCCACTGGCAGGTTTATGTTCAGAGCAACCCGCCGTAAGAAGTCCTGCTGCGCCTGAGGTCGATAGGCGGTGGCCTGATGTGGAGTTCCCCGCACAGCCTCGTCCGAGAAGAAGGATGAGACTCCCGGACCAAGGGTCTTGAAGAGACTCTTGTCCGGTGAGGCATCTCGCGGCTTGATCAGGGTGAGGTGTGTCCTGTCCATAGTGTCCGCAGGTGGCCCGCTCACCATTGTGGACTCGGGTGCCCTTCGGTCAGAGGGAACCGAGCGACAGCAGGGCGGTGATCCCCCGGCTCTGGTGGTACGCCCACGGAGTCCAAAGGGCCACTGCTGAGGGCCTTGAGCGTCCGATCCCCATAAGACGCTGAGTCGCCATGGGGAACGGATGGCTGGCGGGTTGGCCACGGCGGAGCTCGAGAGTGGGAACGGATCGTCCTACGGCCAGTGATCATGTCCAGTGGTGCCGGGGAACGGTAGTTGGAGTTCCCGCCGTGCCCGTGAATGAGACTGGGACTACTACCAGCTCTATGGCCTGGGAGATCGACCGGTGCGGGAGCCGCCGTGCCGACATCGGCTCGAGCCTGCGGTGCCTGGAGTCGATCGGTGCCGGGACCCTTCCATGCCGGGACCGGCTCCGCGACGTGCGGTGCCGGGAACGTGCCGAGATCGGGGCGGCGCCGGTAAAAGCCGACGGCGATCGGGACCGTGACGTACCTGAGTACTCCGTACGTAAGGGAACGGTTTACCGGGGACTGTGCGAGCGCCCGCGGAGGATCCGGTAGCGATGAGGACCGAGGCGGACCGCTCGCGAGACCGTCGAGCTGAACGAAGTCCATGGTGCCGGTGAAGAAGGTCTTACGAAGGACGCTGCCCATAGATTGTGGACCCGCACCGCCGGTGCCGGGTCGAGGCGGCTCAGGCTCCGTCATCGCAATAAGGTCCCGTGCGGCTGGAGATGTCTCCAGGGTTGAAGGCACAATGAGCTCAACCACGGCCCGCGCCGGGGGCCAATAGGCACCGGACTTCGACGGCCTGTCGGGGCCGGAATCAACGTGCGACAGACCTCGATGCCACGGCAGGAGTCCGGTGCCGGGCGGTCTGTTGACGGTAAGCCTCTGACTGCGGGGCTGGGTGTAGTGGCCCAGGAGGCTTACGCTTCTTGCCTTCGGAGAGCGGGAGCAGGTGCCGACCAGGAGTCGGAGCCGAGACTGGTGAGGTGCTTTTAGCGGTGCGGAGGGTGCGATGCCGAGGAGGCGCTTGGCCGGTGCCGCTGGCGGTGCCGAGGACGTGAAGTGAGCGCTGCCTCCATAAGTAACTGTTTAAGGCGAACGTCCCTCTCTTTCCGGGTTCGGGGCTTGAACGCGTTACATAATTTACATCTGTCTGTCAAGTGGGAGTCGCCAGACACTAGACAGGAATCGTGCGGGTCGCCTGTGGGCATCGGGCGACGACAGGTCAGCACGGTTTAAGCCCGCGACCCGGGCATGGGCCCGGTGCCGGGTAGGGAGACGGCTAACACCGCGATCCCACAAACTAAATTTACACGACAAACAACTAAAACTATCTATTAACTTTATATAAGTTCAACATAATACAATTTAAGAAAACAAGTGAATGCTAGGGAGTGGAGAACAATAATCTGAGCTCCAGTCCACACGACCGATACGGGCGTGTACGTGCACGCGGCGCGCGCACACCTACTGGAATGGATATGAGCAACACATCTCGAAGAACAACAGTTACAAAGGTGAGTAACCTTGTTTTTTTTATGAGGGCCCAGTGTGTGGTTCCCTGGTGTCCTACACCCACAAACTCTCCCAGCCAGTTAGGAGTTTCAATAGCCAAAGATATACTAAAGAGCATAGAAAGGGGAAACCGCCCCACTTCTAGGCTTGCAGGTAGGTCTACAGCTTGAGTACATGCTTATCCCACAAAGTTTGTAAGCTCTGCTTTGGCTGGGCAAGGGGTTCAGAAGACATGCACTTTGAAGTTTCTCCAGTTCATTGGAGAGGGATTCTCTTCTGAAGACTTCATACTGTGCCTGGGATGGTGTCCCTGTACTCTCTAGTATTTCCAGATTATGAAGTTTCTTTTAAATTCTCATTTGTTGAAAACAAACTTGGGAAACTCCATGTAAATATTTAAGGTCAGACAAACATAACATTGCATGCATAGTCTTAACTCTGCCCTTGCACATTTGATTTTTAATTACCTATCGCATTTCTCAAAGCAATAGAATCTAACATATTCCTTTTAATCTTTGATGTACTAGTGAAAGTCATTTATGTGAAAAGTACAACATAAACTGTACTTCCATTACATGGTTCATATTTAGTAAAATATAGCAATATTAAGAATGTGCTGGCATATATAGGGTGCACAGATTTGTGGCTAAATTAGTTCTTTAATTTTTAGAGAAAAACAGCTATTTATTTTTTAAATTGTTACTTTACCACCAGTATTTGTTTTACAAATGAATTACAGTAACGGTTACTAAAGAAGCATGAAGCTGCTCTCTTGACTGTGTGCTGACATTTGTGACAAGAGTGTGCTCCAGCATTTGAATGAGTAAAAGCAGCTGGTTTTCAGGTAAGCTCTATTCATTAAAAACTTTTTAGTTCACTTAAAATTGATTTAATATTTAAAATGTGTATATAGAGAGAGATTGAATGGGGAAAAATATTGGAGAAATTGTGATGAAAGAGGAGATTTTATACATATGTGGTAGAAATGTCCAGTCATTAGCTGGGATCCTAGATTTCTGTGATTGAAAAAAACCAAAATTGTCTGATTTAGAAAAACATAAAAATCTGTATTTTCCCACATTTAAAACGAAATACTGAACCTTAGTTTCCCTAGCCATGATATATATGGGTATCAGTTGAACATGACTTTTTTTTATATATTTCAAATTTTTAAGCAAGTTTGAAGTCTACCAGTGCCATCAATCATTATAATAAAATTAATAGAATTGCAGTATGTATCCTTACATATACCAAATACTTCTATGTCTGTATACTATATTTTCAGAATTTTTTTTAAATGCACAAAAAAAGTGAAAATTGATTTTATATTAATGTTATTCACTTTCTGAGTTAGTCCTGGAGGCTGAAGTGAAATTTGAGATGCATTAAAACACAAACCCCTATACGCTGTTGAGTAATCTCTATACGCCGGGCACAGTTTACTGGAGTATGTTTAGCTGTGTAAATTTAAAGCACATTCAAAATTCAACCCCCAGAGGGGGAGGTTGCTCATATTGAATAAATGACACTGGTACTTAGAGTAAAATGTAGTTAATAGTTAATATAGATTTTTATTTTTTCACAAAATGAAAAATTATAACTTCTTTGTAAAAATGCTGTTTAAGAAATTCCTTTGTAACAAGTTATTGGTGAAATCCTTTCCACCTGGATGTGCACAAATTAGCAGAAGTATGTACCAAGCTGCTCATCAGTGCACAAGCAGTAGTGTTGGCCGGCTAGCATCCTGCCATGGCACACTGGAATGTGCTAGCAGTTAAAGCAGCAATGGGGTAAGCACTATGCCCAAAGGGGCAAGAGTGGTTCCATCATCCATCAAGTACATTTGCTACTCTTGGCAGCAAGTACACTGATGAGAGTGCTGAAGAGGCTCCTGCCATGCATCTTGCTGGCTTACTTTGTGATGAATAGCCATGCAGATCTTGAATGGGCCACATACATCTGGCTCCTTGCCACCACACAGGTGCTGGGCAGGAATACTGATATTTGGCCATAGGTCTGCACCTTGAACTTCCTGCTGGGAAACAGCAGTAAAATGGTGTCCCTTGGTGAGACCCCAGCAATGGCCAGAATTATGGACGTACTAAAAGAGTAGCCAAGTATATTTTAAATATGAGTTTTGAAAAATGTCATTTTAAATATATGTATTGCTTTTGACTAAATGTTTATTTAGGGTCTAAGCCAAAGCCCATTAGTCAATAGAAAGGCTCCCATTGACTCCAGTAGGCATTGGATTGGATTTAAATTTTAACGTATTAAGCACTGCAATTTTCTTTTCATTCTCAGGTACCAGAAAGTAATGTAAATTATAAATTTAGTTCACTGGCTGTTATAGCTCTTTGCATCATTGCATAAGACTTGGAGAAAACCTCCCTTGCAACAAAACTGCAGCACTTACATCCTATGTAAATCCTCATCCAACTAAGAAAATCAGAAGTTGAAATCACCCTTGCTATTATCCCCTCCCTATATTGGAACTGGGCCAAAACTTGGACACTATGTAGAGCATAAGTAAACAGCTGGGTGCTAGATGTGTGTAAGAACTACAGAACACGTGGTTTTAAAATAATCTTAAAAACAATTCAGTGTGGCGTAGCTTCACTTTAATAAGAGACTAATTAGCGAGAATAGACTATAATTTAGACTAAATTAATTGGTATTTGATAAAATACTTTCTTTCCAGCAAACTCATCAACAGACCAGCAAAGAGGTCAAAAGTAGATTACATAGTTGATGAGAAATGTAACACCAGTATCAGTTTCCTTCTAGTGGTGAATTACATGTACAGACTAAACAATGTGAGCTGGGATATTTGCACATCCCATAATGATGATGGAACTTAATTAACAAATTGTATTTAGAAAACACATGATGCAATTTTGAGTTGCAAATAGAGTGCAGGTATAAATTTATAATGTGTTTCACTGATATTCACCTTAGGAGCTTGTAGTGCTTTATAATTTAATGACTGAAGACTTTGTAATGAAGGTAAGTGGTAGTAGAATACAGTTTAGTGTGGGGAAACAGTGGCAGCAGAAGAGGTGTGATTTGTCTACGTTCACATAGTGGTTTGGTGGCAGATGCAGACTTAACCTAGGAGGCCTGCCCCCAATGCCATTCTCCGGAACAGTCGTTCCCAATCTTTTCCATTCCTCCCAGTGTTCCTTCCACAAAAGCTATCTGTTGTATATGACCAAATGTTAAGAAGCAAATAGATTCCACTTAGACTATGCAGTGAATGGAATCATATCATGGAAGGAAAAGGTGTGAGATCTCTCCGAGTAACTGGCCACTCTGATCTGCTAAATTTGCTTGAGAGAGCATTAAAGATAAAACTTTAACTGCAGGTTGTGTATTTTTCATGAGTACAACACATTCCTCGCTAGAAAGAGAAAGGAAACACATTTTCCCTATGGTTTTCTTCCTGGGTAAAGCCTCAAAGTCTTAAGCAGAAACTTGACTGACCTGGCTGATCCTACAAGTCATTGAATTGCTATGCTATTACTCTGGGTGGGGTGATGAAAGGGAGAGGTCTGAACTCTGTTTTGCATTAATTTAATCCTTTTGCTGTACCTGCATGCACCCTTCTGTCCTGAAAATGTTTCTTTAAAGTCACTCTGCTAGGGTTCATGGTTATCGAGTTTCACAACTATACCTGGTACACTGTCATGTAGTCACATGATCTTTGGGCAGCACCAAAGCATGGCAAAATTGAAATCTTCTAATGATGGCTGTGTGAGGGCATGATGGATTCGGGGGAGAAGAGAGGAGGGCAGGGAGAGTGCGAGCTAATAGCTGCTAAGATCTTAAGATTATATGTGACATTTTGTCAGAGTATAACTGACTTAGCATTTGCCTGTGGTTTCTGTTTACCTGAAGTTGTACTAAAGTCATATCTGCACTATAAAATCATGTCAACCTAAGTTAGGTCGGCATACTGCTGCCGCAATTGTTATATCAGTTATGTGTACACTGGGCTCTTTGTGTCAGTTGTGCATGTCCTTACCAGAAGCTCTTGTTTCGATGCAGAGTGCAGTGCACCATGGGTAGGTATCCCACTGTACAATTCACTGCCATTTAGTGCAGGGTCCTTTTGGGAAGTTCTTGCAATGCCTAATGGGGCTGAAATAAGTTTCACAGGTGTGACTGGGAGAATTGGGTCCAGTTCCCATTATGCAATGTTTTCCATCCCATAATTTTTGCACCTTTTCAAAATCCCAGAACCCCATGTATTCCTCCTCGCTGTGCACTATCTCCGACCGAAGCATGGAGCCTGCACAGCTCTGCAATGTTGTCATGAGCACAGGGCACACGATCTGCATATTTGCAGATCCACAAGAGGAGCCACGGGGAACATGATTGGAGGCAAAAAATGATGTGGGACAAAAAGCCAATTCAGGGTGATTGTTGGCATTCACGGAGCAGCTGCAGATGGTGGAGTGCCAGTACTGGGCCTGAGAAACTAGCACTGACTGGTGGGATAGCATCATCATGCAAGTGTGAGATGAAGAGCAGTGGCTCCAGAACTTTCAAATACTCAAGGCCATGTTCTTGGATCTGTGTGCTGAACTCGCCTCAGACCTCCAACACCAGGTCACCAAAATGAGAGCTGCGCTGGCAGTTGAGCTGTGGAAACTTGCAATACCAGATTGCTACCAGTTAGTCAGGAATCAGTTTGGAGTCAGGAAATCTAATGCAGGAGCTATTGTCATACAAGAGTGCAGGGTTGTTAATTGCCTCCTGATGCACAGCACAGTTACTCTTGGGAATGTGCAGGAGGACATAGTGGATGGTTTTGCAGCAATGAGGTTCATGAACTGTGGTGAGTTGATAAATGTCATGCCAGCTCCGCCAATCCCTACTGTAACACCAGACCACCTTGCCACAGAGTACATGACCAGAAATGGCTACTGGCAGAGACAGTTTATTAACATCAGTTTGGGCTGGTCAGGGAAGGTGCATGACACTGGCATCTTTAAGAACACAGAACTGTTGATACTCCTGCAAGTGGGGACTTTCTTTCCTGATGGATGGATTACCATTGGGAATGTTGAAATGCCAATAGTGATCCTAGGCGACCTCACCTACCCCTTGCTTCCAAGGCTTATGAAGCTGTACACTGGCCTCCTTGACAGCACCATGGGGTGTTTCAGCTACAAGCTGATCAGGTGCAGAATGACAGTTGAATGTGCCTCTAGTCATTCGAAGGGTTGCTGGTGTTGCTTACTTAAAAGATTGGAGTTCAGTGAGAAAAATATCCCAATGGTTATAGTGTCCTGCTGTGTCCTGCATATTTGTGAAGCAAAGGGGGAAGAGTTTCTGGTGGAGGTGGAGTGGCACTCTCCTGAATTTGAACAGATACACGGGCTCAACGCAGGGCTATACAACTCAAGGAGGCTTTGAAAGAACATTTTAATAGTGAGACAGAATAGTGTATGTTGCTGTAATGTGATCTGCCTGCCTTGCTCTTTTTCGGCCCATTATGAATCTTCTCATGATTGCTGTGTATTTAGGAATATAACATTGTCAATGCACCTATTCATATTGTTTGTGAATGATGTTATGGGTTGTGTGACACAGCGCAATAATAGAAAATCGGTCACTGTCCTGCTCAGCACCAGCCAGCATATGTTGTGAACTAGTAAAGATGAATTTTATTCTGTAACATGAACCAGGCAATTTTAAAAAAACATTTAAAACTTAATAAATTAAGGAAAAAGAACTTGTGAAGGGGAAAGAACAGTCCTTTCCATTTCAGGTAAACTTACACCAACTGTGGCTTTCACAGGTCAGAGATGTGAAGCTGTGATTTTCTTTTATTTCCCCCCAGGTGAAATAGTAGAGGTAGTGCACTGACCCCATATGCCATGTGGAATGTGGAGATGAGGCATAGGGAGGTCCTGATATTGGGTTCTCTGTGGGCTGCAGAAAGAGGTGAGCATGGGATTGTTGAACCTGCAAGTCCACCAGAGTCTGCAGCATCTCTGTTTGTTATCTGAGAAGCACAAGCATTTCCTGTTGCATGTTCCTCTCCTTTTTCTGTGCCCTCCTCTCCTCTCTCTGCTCCATAATGTCTGCAAGGGTGATCCTCCAGCCTCTGTGCTTTGTTCTCTGATACAGCACTGGCTTATAGGATTTCCTGGAACATGTCATCCTGAGTTCTCTTCTTTTTACTGTTTACCTGGCTTCTTACCCTGAAGGCCACACTGGTGACAGCTGCAGATGCGGAATGCAGAGATACCATTTTCAGTGTATTCATGGCTGAAATCAAAACTTAAGATGCTGAACTTACTACCATTGCTCCCCCAAAGCTGTAAGCACTACGTTCTCATCTCTGCTTGTGATTGATAGAGCACAGCACCAGCCTCTACGAATACGGCCCCGTGAGGGTTGGGGAAATGAAGAGGGAATAGCTCGCTTGCATGATTCTAGTTGTATAGGGCAGTGAAACAAATTTTGCACAAGGAGTGGTGATTTTAGCTTATACCTCACTCCTGAGGGTAACAGGCAGAGAGTACAGCTGCTACTGGCATCCCGATGCCGCCCAGGCCCATTTGCTGCTAGCCTGTGTGCTGCAATAGTGCCTGCTGAAGTAATAGCTGAGTGGCAAGGCAATATGTCCTACCACAGCGGAAGAAATAGGGCAGCCCTCCCTAGAAACCTTCAGCAGAGGATTGAAGAGTACCCTCCCCATGAAAGTTACATCAAGATCTCTGTGGAGGATTCATGGGACATCCCAGTGCACATAAACTGCTCCAGGTAGCCCCTACTGCCTAACTGTGGAAGTTAATGACAAGCAGATAGCAACTTACTTGTCTTGGTTGTTCCACTACCTCTTCTTGCACAAGTTAAAATGAGTTAATCGGAAGATGTTCTGCTCTTTTGCAGGTGCCATCCCTGTAATTCAAAGTAAATTGAAAACTAACCAGGAGCTTCTTTCCCTGGATCAGGCTTGCCTGTGTTTGACTGTTGAGACTGGCTAGACTGCAGTGGAGTTAAAAACAGATCCTGGCTCAGTGTGCAGCTGGATCCCTTGGTCATCTGTCCCCCCATACTCCTCCTCTTCCTTGTCCGTCTTCTCCTCCTAACTGTTCACAGCATGGGCCTGTGCCTTGGGCTCCTTGGAAGTGTCCCCAGTGCTCTTGAGGGTAGTAGTGGAGTCTCTGCCGAGGATGGCATGCAGCTCATTGTAATGCACGTCTGAGGCTCAGCACTGGATCAACTGTAGGCCTCCCTGGCGTTCTGGTATGCCTGCCGCAGCTTCTTTGTAGCCCTTCTCTTGCATCTCATGAGCAATCTGCTCCTCGGTGTCCATATTTCTATGACTGGCTCAAAGCTATGCCGGCACAGCCTCTTCTCCCCACAGGCCTAGAAGATCCAATATCTCTCTACTCCAAGCAGGAGCATGTCAACAGCATGTAGCCAACCTGGTCAGCTGGGCCATTATACTCAATAATGGAGAGTTGTTAAGTGTGCTCGCCTTGCTGGGCAACCAGGAAAAGGAATTTCAGAAATTCATGGGGCTTTAAAGGAGAGAAGGGTGTTTCTGTCTGGGCAGCAGAGTTCCCAAGAGTGACCAAAGAGTTCAGTTTGGGGCATTGTGGAACAGTTTCTGGAGGCCAGTTACAGTCAGCCTAAGTAACTCAGTGTCTGCAGTGTCACTATGTTGACCTAACTACATTAACTGTGACTGTACACCACTCGGGGAGGTGGTGTTATTAAATCGACATAGCAGGGGGCGCATACATTGTCAGGAGCCAGATTTCAGTGAAGACATGTCCACAGTTAGATCAACATAAGCTGCCTTGTATCAACCTCACCGTGTATTGAAGACCAGGCCTAAGGATCTTCACCCCAAATCCAATGCATAGACTTCACCATGACTCTCCCCAGAGGCAACAATTGCAGGATTTGTCTCTTCCCTTTTTTTCTTTTTTTCTTTGACATACTGTGGCACTGCCATGCAGTTCTTTATGTCGTGTCCCACACCTATGCATGTTGGATGGAAGCACATGGAGGCCAAAGCCTGATGCAAAAGAGTTTCTGTGTTCTTGCTTTCAGAGAGAAACAGTCTGAAGAGAAACTCCCTCCCTCCCGCCAGCTTGTTTATTTCACCTAACATCTTAATTAAAAAGCAGAAGGACATGTAAGCAAGTTTAGGTGAAAAGGGAGGCTTTCCAGAAAGAGCTGAAGCATTTCCATGAAGTGAAGAGTTAACCTCATCCTGTTAAAAAACAGCTTGCATCTTCCCCTATCAGTGCTAGCCCAGCACTATTCTAACCCATTTCCCTCTGAGCCCAGGCTATGAACTCGCCAATTACCTGGTGGGAGAGAACAATTCACCCACACAATTCACACCCTTCTCACTTCCCTTGTGCTCTGGTGCCCCCACACAGATTCACCACATTGACATCCTACCTGGCCTGGCAGGGCTCAGACTGTATAATAAGGTGCATGCACAAATGTTTGTACAGATACTAAACACTCTCTCTCAACAAATTTCACAAGAGTTCCAAGCCTGATGCTCAAAGCACTAATCCATCTCTTCAGGCAAAATAAAAAGTGGTGGCAAGCTGATTTCTTGCAGGAGCTTCTAATCCTCTAATTGCACTTTTTCCAACTAGGTGTCTGTGGCTTGTGTGAAACGTTTCTATTCCAGGGCCAGAACTCTCAGCTAGGCCTCCAGTTGTTGGTGTAGGGCTGTGATCTTTATGTAATGACACGTATAGGTCACTTAGTCTCATCCAGTTCTCTGACTTGATTTATGTAAAAAAAAAAAAAAAAAGAGAAAGCATCCTGGGATAGAAGAGGAGGCTTATCTATAAGTTTTGTATGCAGCAGTATTCTGGACATCACAGAATCTGAAATGCTCTTCAAGCAAACCCCACTAATGATATAGCCTATAGTAGCCCATCTAAAGTGATCAAGTTTTGATTGCTTATTTACATCTGTGGCTTAAACTGGTTTTGATTTAAAGCAGCTCAGCATTCAGAGGGAAACCTCTGTACCTTTTTTAATAGTATATATAGAGCAGACACATTAAAGCCAGCAAAGGAAATGTATATCTAGGGCATCAATAAATCTCCCTGAGGTATTATTCCCCAAGCCCCATGTATAATGCTGCCTTGGTTTTATGTCCCTATGCAAATCAAACTGAATTCTGTGGTCTACTGCTCTGTCAGAATTATCAGAACAGCATTCTGAGAGAACTGCAAGTCCTGACCCATACTGAAATACAGATTGGCCAAGTGAGTGAGATACTTTCACTGCATGGAACTTTGCAAATTCTACTTAACCACAACCAGAGTATGAGCCTTTCTTGATATGTAAAAATAGCTTCTAACATCTCACAACCATGTAAAAGGGACACTCTCGGTGAGCCATGCTAACTGAAATAGTATTGCTGATGAGATATGGAGCATTCACTCCAGATCACTGAGTCATGATTAAACAACATCCTTACTGTCTGCATGTGTAATAACTCAAGTGAAATGAATTGCTTGTTGCAATCCAGTTGGTAGTGTCAAAGTAAAATTTGCACTGTCACATCCTTGACAACCTCAGCGCAGAAATCAGTAATTGAGAATGGGTGTGGAGGCTAAAAAGCTTTTCACTCCTAAAGGCATGACACCTCTGGTCAGGATTAAAGCAAGTTGACAAGGCCTTGTGTGGAAGTTTATAGTGTTGTCTATGCTGTAAGTGCTCTACATAGAGGATTTTAATTTTCAGGGTACTCTGGCTACTTTCACCCAGCTAATGTTTTGTTAAATAGCATAGAAGGAATATGTCAGATAAATGAGCAGTTATCTGAAGTGAGATGTTTCCTTTTGAGAGAAGAATGTGGCACTGGGCGACTTTACATATGTTTCCCAGCCCATGTCAGCTCAAATTTTAGGGACCAAGTTTAGAATCCTTGCATAGCAGCTCAAGACAATCAAACTGATTTAAATGTGCTGTTTAATTTGGGAAGATTAAATACCAGTTGAGCCATCTCATCTATTTAAATAACAAAACTTAAGTTTCTATGTGTAAACTCTTGTAATTTTACATAAAATTTTGCACCCAAAGGATCTTCCTTTGAGTGAGGAAGTGGCGTAATCTCTCATTAGTTTCCTCCTAACGAAAAAACAAGTATCTTCAACCACATCTTTAGACTCCCACGCCATTGTGGATGTCAAGATGTTAAGCTCGATTTACTTTTTTAAAGGTCATCATGTGAGATCTAGCACACAGTTTCTAAACTATAAATGAAGCATATCTACCCAAAAGGAAAACAAAGATTAACAGTAGTGAGTGAGTGAAACTTGACACCAGCATCTAAAAATAGAATTTAGCATTATTTGTATATCTTAAAAGCGTCAGCAGAGGTGCACAGGGCTTTTTTTGATGTTGTTGTGAGGTGAGGCTTGAGTCTTTGTAGAATAACAAGTTTTATTATTATTTATTATTGAGGTTATAGTGATGCCCAAAATATGCCAGGCACTTTCCAAAGGTAGGCAACAGACTATGTCTTGAAGAACTTACAGTTTAAAACAACGAGAGATGAAAGGTGGAACAGGCAAGATGCAAAGTGATCAAGGTGATGGTAGGCACTCTGCTGTTTTACTTACAAAGTGATATTTAAATGTTGAACACACCAGTATCCCTTCCCAGTCAGTCTTCTCACTTCTCCACAGCAATTTATAATTTCAGATCCATATTTTTTGTCCTAGCCTCCCAGCATCTGTCACTTTCCCTCTATTGCTGACCCCAAAAGTTCTAAAATCATGAGTGACTGAAAAAATCATGAGATTTAAAATAAATATATATAAAATATATAAAAAATAGTGTGTGCGCGCGCGCGCAAGACTGGCGCTAGGGGTTTTAATGCCCTAGGCGCATGGCAATTTCACTGCCCCGCGCCCTGGTCCCGCAGCTCTGGTGGAGCTGCCGCTGTGGTGCCTGTGGCAGGTCCACTGGAGCCGCGGGAGCAGCCGACCATCCGCAGGCACGACTGTGGCAGCTCCACCAGAGCCGCCTGCCACCCCCTCCGGCAAAATGCCGCCCACCAATAATCCTGATGCCCTAGGCGATTGCCTAGGCCGCCTAAATGGAAGCGGGGTGTGTGTGTGTGTGTGTGTGTTGGTCTGTCTGTTTTTGAACTGCCCCTGGCCATCCCCAATGGGTATGTGGGCTGTTAGTGTTGACAGCTCTCCCAAATTTATTGAATAAGTTGATTTTTTGCCCCTCCTGCAGTAGTTCCCACTGGTGACCCACCCAATTAGCACCCATGCTCTCAAGTGTAGGGGCTATGCTGTGGATCCCATTGATCTCCCCCCACTGCCATCTTGATCGCTCCTCCATCCTCCTCCCTCCCCACCCCCCAGCAGCTGTGGAGGAAGCTGTGTAGCCCTGGCTCTGTTACCCATGGCACGTTACCATTAGGCAGGTAGTAGCACAGGGGGCCCTGTCCCTATGCTGTCGGGTTCTGCTGACAGACCCGGGGACTGGCATCCTGGAACGAGGCAGGGACCTCAAAACATCTCTGCCACACAGCTGGACTTGGTAGTTGCACAAAGTGTCCCCCCTTCTGCAGGTTTACTCCTGCCCTCCACCCCAGACAGATACAGTCAAGGGAGTCTGTGCCAGTTGTTGCCTTCCTGCTGTCGTGGGGGATTGTTTGGGGGTCTCTCTGTGTCCCTACAGAGACTGCAGAGTGTACTGTGGCCAGGTGAGGGTAGGTGGAGGCAGAACCTAGCTCTCTGCACTGGGGACTCAGTAGTGAGGTTTGGTTAGATACCACCATGTTGGCACAGGGAGGTTGATGGTGGCGGCAGCAGGGATACATTGCCCATCAAATTGGGGCCCACCCTAATTTGTAATCTTAGCTAAGCTACTGTTTCAGCTTACCTCCAAGCCTCACAATTCACATTAATTCTGTTTCTCACCAGCCTCACATCTGCCTGTTTTCCAGGCCAGCAATCCCCCAGCCTGCACATAAACTTTTCCCCACATCTGCCCCTTGCCCCTCAATGTACCTCTGCTCCTTCTGCAGCCCCCAAGGTTCTTCATTCTGTCTCCTAGGCCTGGGGACACAGCTGCATCTGGGTCCTCTTTCCTAGGCTTTCAAGGGGCAGCTCCAAGGATTCTTCATCTCCCCCCTACCCGCATCCCAGACCTGGTGTTGCAGGGTGAGAGACTGGAGGAGCAGAGAGCTGTCTTGACCCATCTTTCATCAGAGGGGGAGGAGAAGTGGGAATTGAGCTGCTGGTTCTTTCCAGTTCCCCTGTACCATGAGAATGGCATTGGCTGCTCTCTCTCCAACCTTCCCCTACCTAGAAACTCACCTGAGATCTCAAGAGGTGGGGAGAGAGCTCTGCTCCTCTCCTGCAGCTACCCTGACTGGCTACTCTTCCCTAGCAGGTGGGTAAGGCAGCCAATCAGAGAAGGATTTTCTCTTGGGCCTGGCTAAAAAAAATAGCATGAGGGATAGAACTTCTTGCTTCATGACAAAACTGGCAAAACGGCTGGGTCCAGAATTACGTTACTGTAATGAAAGCGCAAGTGTTGGCAACACTAACTTCCCTTGATGTAAGTGAGAAGTTCACACTTAATAAGATAAATTAAATAGATAAGGAGAGAGCTTAGTCATTAAGATTCTTGTAAGCATTGCAAAAGAAGTGGTGATCAGGAATATTTAAGAGTGAATGGTACTGACTGAGTAGACCAGCTCAAGTGAGTTTTCCATGTAGTGGTACAGAAGAAAGTATTGGTTTGGTTCTGGACAGGTTGTCTGCCATCACAGGTAGAGCAGAAGAGACAAGAAATGTGATGGCAGACAAGAGTGAATAAGTAGGAAGGGAGGGACATCACTAGAAGGTGGAACTTGATATGAAGAAGGAGTAGCCACTTGTGGATTCCAAAGAGGGGAGCCATGTTACAGTGTTATACCAATAAAAACTAGCAGGATCTTAAAGGGGACAAGACATTTGTCACATTTATTGTAAATACCATAATAAAATAA
>NC_133787.1:10448379-10466201 GCF_003597395.2 Chelonoidis abingdonii | reverse complement strand
CACTACACTTGCCTGCATTGTAACTTCTGTTCACTGTTTGCCATATTGTAATTCAAACCCATTTTAAACGCTCACTCATTTTGTAAAAGCTTCCTCCAACCTTCATTTTGCAAACCCTGCTGTTCTTATTAGTTAGTTTAGATGTGTGAATGAGGCACGTATGGATGATAAATCAACCTCCAGCCCAGCCTGTCCTGATGAGGTGACGAGTCAATGGTGAACAGAAGTTACATTAATAAAGTGAACAATTAAAAACAATTTTATTCATCAGTTCTACAACAGTGACAGGGAAGGATGATGAACTTGATACCCAGGTGGGAGCAGTATGGTGTTAGGGAGGCTGGTGAGGAGGGGATTACAGTGATCATGGCCTGGAAGTGACTTTTAGCGAAGATTATTTGGATGTGTGAATTGGTGAATTTTTTTATAAAGACAGCAATAGGATGCAGAACATTGGTATTTTTCCTAACAGCCTTCATCCTGCTAATAAACTCAGATCTGTTTGGTTTGTTTATCTGAGACAGTGACCTATTTTTCTGCTATAATAAATAAACACAAATATTGCTGACAATAAACACTAAAAACAGAGAATTGCCTTGTTTTAAGCTTCCACTAACAGAATATGAGGCTTAAGGCTTAATTGTATATATAAGGTGAAATTCCAGATAAATTAAATTAGGTGGACTTAACTGATATAGTTTGGATCTGAATTCTCACAAAATTAGATGCTATTTAGATTTGGAATTTTGCTTCAGGGTTTTCTCTGTTTGAGATGTTAAATTATCCATTTTAAAGAAGAGAATTGGCATTTAGAATTTTTTTTCTTAACTCATACCATACTCACTTGCAATGAGATGGAGACTAACCAACTAATATCAAGAAGAGACAACAAACACATAAACAACAGATGCTCCCCAAATGTTCTTGAGTACAGTACTTCTGCAAAAGTGACTTATGGCTAGGTTATGGTGCAGATACATTCTTGGTGCTCTTTATTTAAAAAATGAAGAACGAAAACAAAAAAGCACTTCTGCGGGACTGTGAAAACTAGGAAATATTCATTATTGTTCTTAATGCAAATTAATATTGAGGGATTTTCATGACTTCTTTCTTGGGGAGAAATAGCATAGGGACTGTGGGAATCAAGAGACTTGGCTTTTACTCTGGGTCTTCCACAGACTTGCTTTGACAACTTAGGTTAGTGGTTTTCAACCTGTGGTCCATGGCCCCCTAGGATTCTGCCGGCTATGTCTAAGGGGTCCACGAAAAGTGACTATGAAATAAAGTTTCATATCCTGGAAAAGGCATTCCGTTTTTCTGATTAATCAAAAGTATGTGAATACCCCCACCTACAGACCCAAACCCCAGAATTGTTGCCGTGACCATAGAAGCACACATTTTAGCGCCCTTTCACACACTGCATCAAATGCCATGCCGAACATGTGCAGCATTTCAGTCCAAGACTTCTATGGTAGGAGTCCATGGACCACAGATTCAATTTCCAAAAGGGTCCATGTCTCCATTCGCAATTTTTTAGGGCTCTTCAGATGAAAAAAAGTTGAAAACTACTGCCTTAGTTAAGTCCTTTAACCTCTTTGTAGTTTCATTTGTCCCCCCAGCCCCACAAAAATGGAAATACTGACCTGTATCTCAGCAGTGGTGCCATTAAAGTTTGTAAAATGCCAGTGAAATCCTTGGGATTATAGAAACTTAAAACGATTGCTACGGTCCACGTAAAAGGAGCTTTGGTAGCATCTAGCCTACAAAATATCTAGATTCCTTAGCCTTTGCAGCTATAGGCCTTGTTTACACTAGTAAAGTCAGACATGTAATATTCTACCAGAATGGTGCTACTTGTGGTAAGAATGTTGGAAAAGGTGTAGATGGACCTAGAGAGAGAAAGTGAGTGCTGCTCTTTCTGTCCTATGACTACAGAGGTGATACTGGGTTAATCTACCTTGAATGGTCCCTTACAATATGTGCTAACTAATGCTAAACAATCTGTTCCACCTTGCATTTTGCTGTGACACCAGGAGCTCTATATGGCTCGAAAGCTTGTCTCTCTCACCAACAGAAGTTGGTCAATAAAAGATATTAGTTCACCCATCTTTTCTCTCTAATATCCCATGGCTACCACTGTGACTTTGTCTACCCTGGAACCTGAATGACAAAAGTTTTGTGGTTCAGGCGTGTGAAAAAAATACCACCACTCTTGACCGACAAAAAAATTTGCCAGTGTGAACAGCACTTTGTTGGCAGGAGAGCTCTCCTGCTGACAAAGCTACCGCCGCTCGTCAGGGCTGAAAGTTTTTTGTTGGTGAGAGAGCTCTCTCCTGCCAACAAACAGCGGCTGCTCTGTGTGCCTTTTAGCGACATGGCTATAGCAGCACAGCTGTGTTGCTAAAAGGTGCATAGTGTAGCCATAGCCTGAATTGCCTAACCTGACTTGCAGAGCTAGTGTGTAATGCTGTTTTGTCATTGGAAAGAAATGATTTGAGAATGATGCTCATTGTTGCAATTGGCTCTGTGAGGTGCTAAGTAGCATAGAGCTTCTAATAAGAGTTGATAATATTTGACTCCAGTATCCTCTAGAGGGACAGACGAACTTCAGTGCTGTGAGGTCCTAGACATACCTTGGTGCGCTCTAGAATGTCATCAATTGTCCACTGGGCAACATTTCATTTTTTTAGTTTACTTTGTCTGCAAATTTCATGACTTTTGAGAGAACCTGGGTCTAGTTTTGTTTATTTTCTATTTCTTTAAATATAACAAGCATTTTGGGAGAAAGTGCTGTGCTGGTAGCTGCAGTTCCAATTATATGACTGTAGAATAGCTGCAATACTGATGTCTTATCCTTAAATTTTGATAAACATGGGAGCAGCCCACGATTATGATGGTGATCTCTATTTCTGAGGGTAAAGTATAATTCAACAAGGAAACAACATGTCGCTTGAGCCTTAGGTCTTTTGTTCTCTGTTAGTGATCCATTAGTAGGGATAGTGGGAGCGGATATAAATTTTAGTGAAATGTAATCTATGTAATTTAATATATTGGTTCTTCTGTCTTATCCTCCAGGTCCCTGTTGCTGCCTGAAGACTATAAATATGGTAAGAAAATTTAAATATAGCAATGCAATTCACTTTTGTAATTTTTTGTTTAGTGATAGCCTTGCATACTGAAGTCCTCTGTTTATTTATGGATCAGGTACAGCATGGTCAGTGGGAATACAAGCTTCACAGTGCTGGCCTGCCAACATGCCTCAACTGTGATTCAGAAAACTCACTGCTAGAGGAGTGAGGGTAGCCCATCCACCATGTCCACACAATCTGCTCTTAAGACTGTAGACAATTCTGGTGGTGGTGGAATGGAGTGTTTTTGTTTGTGGGGGTGAAGAGTTGCTAGATACTACAAAATCTGTCACAATTCCTTTCTCATCTAGGCTGCATTAGAACCAGTAACTTATAGGTGAAGGGTCTGTATTGAATCAACAATTCCTGAGCCATCCAGTGACCCCCCTCTTCCCCCCCCCCCATATTTTATGCATACTGTGTATACTATCAGTATTTACTAAGTTTTCAACTTCAAACTGAAGTTGCTGGCAACCCAGAGTACTGCCCAAAGAACAAATACATTTTGCTTGTAGTGATTCTCTTTAAACTTATTCTAAGAGTAAAAGCTTCATCTAAAATAAATCTTTTAGAGGGCAAATTTAATAGATCATTAAAATATAAAAACTTTCTTCCAAAGGTGCAGCTGCTATCTTTAAAGAAACATATGTCATTGGCTACCCATGTGATATTCTTAGAAGCAGAATTTCACCAGGAAAAGCCTTCCTTCTTTAGCTATGAAAAAATTGGGATTCATTCACTTTGTTTCATGGCATTAATAGCTATGGTAACAAATTGGCAATGAATGGCAACCTGATCCAGTTACTAGAGTAACAGGAGCCAACAAAAAGAGAAACATTTTTTTTATTCTTTATTGTGGTTCACTGATCACTGGCCATAGAAGGCTATGCATCGTTCACCAATAAAAATGTTGGTTCCTTTCCTTAGACTATGCATCTCTGTAGCTGTACCAGTGTCGCCCCCACCCCCTTTACACAGGTAAAGACACAAGTGTTAGAAGCAGGTGGGATTATGTGTATGGCAATTTTTTAATGACCTAGAGAGGTTTCTGTTAAACATCATCTAATTGCTAAATCTTCTACAATTTTTGCAGGAGAAAAGAGGGTGAAAAGGGTATGTATGTGTTGGTTAGGTCCAGCAACAATCCTTTAGGGCATGTCTATACAGAGAATGCGTGGCAGGCAGGGTTATAAATCTACAGTACACCAACAGGGTCCATATGGACAGCTAGTGCATTGCAGACAAGCATGCTGTAGATTTACTCCTCAGCCTGCCATCCACTAACTCTCCCTGTAGACAAGCCCTTAATCTCCTAGATTACTGGGAATTTCTTTAACCAAAGCACTGAGGCTCCATAGTGAAGTAAATATCAGCTTTGCTGAGCAAATTGGCACTACCAAATACCTACATTAAAGCTAGTCAATTTTTTTTGACCAAAAAAAGACCTTTTTTGGGAAATGAAAATGTTTCCAGAGTTTTTTTCTTTCAAAGTTTTTCAGCTTTTCAACATAAAATCAAAAATTTCGGTTTAAAACTTGAAAAGCTTTCTTTTTTTTAAAAAAAAAAGTATTTCAAAAGAAACAAGTTATGAGAGAAATACTTGCCATTTTCCAATCAACTCTTATCTACAGATAGTATTAACTATACTTCCAGAGCGCTCAGGGTCCCGTGTAAAACCTGGGATGAATACTTTGTTAGTGGACCCCACTTAGGCATGTCTTCCAAAGTCCTAGTCAGCAATCTGGAGCCTCCAAAGACTGGAGGAGATCTTCTTTAGATTACATGCTCTCCTTTTTCTTCTAGTCTTTGTCCCATTTATGGAGTGCATGTGCCTCATGGACTCGAAAGTGGAATCTTTTGACTGGCGGTATTATCCATCAGGGTCATGCCTGTGCCCTCCACTTCCTTGTGACTGCCCTGTCCCCCCATCCAAAGGCATGAAGTTCAGCCCTGGATGTGAGCTCCACATCAAAGCCCAGTACTGCCTCCAAGGTAGGGAAGATTTTGAGGTCTGTTCTAAAGGTGACACATGGCATTGATCCTCTTTCCTGAAACAGCAGAGATCAAAAAAGGTAAGTCATGGCCCTTCCAGAGTCCTGATGGCTCTGGACATGCTAGCAAACACTTTTCTTTGCCTCACTTTCCTCCAAATGGAGCCAAATCAACTCTGGCACAGAGACCTGAAAGGCAGATGGGGTGACTCTGCTTTGTATACCTGTGGGTGAGGGACACTCAACATGCAGGGCACAGGCATGACCCCAACAAACACTGTTGGTCAAAAGATTCTGAGGTTGCATGGTGAGGTGCATACATACCATAAGTGGGATCCACACAGACAAAACATTTCAAACCACAATTACAGTAACCTTCCTCAGCCATATGAAAGAATATCGAAGAAGCCAACCAAATTCTTCAACACCCATTTTCAATCCAGGCTTAAAGCAGAGACCAGTGAGGGAGAAAGTTGAATTTAAACAGCCAGCCAGCCATCTTATCTCATAGAGTTAAAACAAAACAGGGTCCTGTAAACAGAGTGAGTGGTGGGGTTTAATCACCTAAAACCTAATGCTGGATGCCAATACAAGTACAGTATTATATGAAGTAATAATTCAGCTCAACATTCATAAAAGTGGGGAATGAGCAGCAGTAGTTTAACAAGCTTTTTTTCTGAGCGTTACAGAGGCTATAAAAATCTGTCAGAATTTTCCCTCACAAACTCATTGTGTCATGATTCTGGTTTTGGACTGGCAAATATATACAGCACTTGGAAGTTCATAAAATTATTTGCAGCTTTAAAATTGTCTGCACATTTTAACTTTTAATTTCCTACTAAGTTTCCAGGACTCAGGAACAAGAAAATTGTTTGTTTGATTATGCAACAGATGATCTGCAACAGTACTTGGGGGAGATCCCATGGAGGCTCACCAGACTAGTGTTGTTATATAACACAGTCTTGAGTAGGTCACTTTCTTGAATGATAATTTCCTTGTTCCTGGTACGCCTGTCTAGATCTGAATGAGAAGTGAATATTCTCTTTGCTATGCAAAAAGAAACTAAGGGCCAAATCCTGTGGTCATGACATAGGCAGACTTCCAGGGAAATCAATAGGAGTTTTGCCTGTGAAAGATGTGATTTGATAGTTTACAAATACATCACATAGTTTTCACCTTTAAGTAGAACCCTCTCCACCATTCTTGAACCCTGTGTCAGAAGCACATTTGTGCATCTGTAGCGTGCAGAAATACAGATCTGCAAACAAGGAGTCAAACGTATGTTTGCAAGCAAGTGGCTGAATTATGCCCTTGGTTATGTAGCTGCAACCCCTATTGACTTCCATTTGGTAGATTTTGGCCCATTATATAAAGGAGAAATATGGGTGCTATGTTTAATTTACACTTTTTGGTTTTCCAGAGGTCCTCTTTCACTTCTAGAATAGTAGCAGATGCATCTAGTGGTCAAACAGTTTTGACTGCAGATACGTCTTCTTTCTATTAATTAATTAGTCTTTGACTACTAGCGGTAAATATGCCTGATGGGGTGAGATCTAAGTTACTACAGAGAATTCTTTCCCGGGTGTCTGGCTGGTGAGTCTTGCCCACAAGATTTAGCTGATTGTCATATTTGGGGTTGGGAAGGAAATTTCCTCCAGGGCAGATTGGCAGAAGCCCTTGGTGTTTTTTGCCCTCTTCTGCAGCGTGGGGCATGGGTCACTTGCTGGAAGATTCTCTGCAGCTTGAGGTCTTCAAACCATGATTTGAGGACTTCAATGGCTCAGACACAGGTTTGATACAGGAGTGGGTGGGTGAGATTCTGTGGCCTGCATTGTGCAGGAGGTCAGACTAGATGATCATAATGGTCCCTTCTGACCCTAAAGTCTATGATTCTGTGATATTAAAGATAGTCATTATGGTTGGCCAAGGGAAGTGTAAATGATATCTTCTTGTCCCAACAATATCTTGTCTGCCATAGAAGAGATTTGCTTGGTGGAGGTCAGGTGGGTATTACTTTATTAGTGCTGCCTTTCACAGGGCTTCGCCAGGGGTGGGGAAACTTTTTAAAACTTCCCAGAAATTTACAGGAATCAACAGACTCCCTGGCTGCCTTCACCCTGCCAGTTCCTTACTGGATATTCATCCCAAAGTGTAGTTGTGGACACTTTGCACTGCTCCAAGCTGCTTCTCCTTCAGAGGTCCTACACCCCTGGAACTCTGCCAGGATTTGTACTGCTGAAAAGCAGGAGTTAATCTGGCCCTACATATTTGATAGCTCTATACATCTTTTTATTTTAATTCATTTGTGAAGCATTTTAACAAATAAATTATTTATTTCAGTACACATGGCCACATATGTTCTCTACAATGTATTTTTCATTGAAATAAAATATAATTATAAAGCATTTAGCAATGTGCTAACATTTTTCTAAAGCTCCTAAATGACTTAAGAGCCTAAATTCTATTTTCAGAAGTGACTTAGAAGCATAAATCCCATTGACTTTCAGTGAGACTTAGGCTCCAAAGTGTCTAAGCCACTTTTGAAAATGGAATTTAGACTCCTAAGACATTTAGACACTTTGGAAAAATTTACCGTGTGTGTACACCTAAGGCCCCAGTCCTGCAATAAATTATGTGTACACAAACCCCATCATTTTAGGGCCTGTGGTCATCACTGTTGTCTGTGTGAGGTGGTAGGTTTAATTGAGAGGGGTCATTATGGACTTAGTAAATTTTTACAAATGAAACTTTAAAATTGTCTTTGCCCTTAATTGAGAGAGGACAATTTTCTTTACTTGTAAAATATGCAAATATCAGATGTTTTCCTCCTGTTTTTTCCTCCTAGTACTAGCCCCATGAGAAAAAAATTACAAAATCAGCCACTCAACTGTTATCTCAAAGGTACTGTATTTTTTAACAATTTCCTTTTTACTTAAGTAAATCTGACAACTCTTACTGAGCATTCTGTACTGTACAGAACACTAGTTTCCACTATATTTTGTGCTTTATTTTCCATTGTCTGTTTCAGCAGTAAAGGATAGGCAAACAAGTTTGGATAGAATAACACTCTCACCCCAAACTTCCATCCGTTTTTAGAACTGATCTTTTGCCAGCTTCTGAAAGCAAAACACCATGCAAGAAGCTGGCTGCTCTCATAGTATTCCAGATGGGATCAAAAACAGAAGTGCTAGTAATCTCACAAACAAGCCTGTTTCTCATGAGACTTACAACGCCGTCTTTCTGATACACACCGTTCAGATAATTTCAGATGAGCATCCAAACTTATAGTGTTTATCTGAACTAAACCCACATTTTTAATCTTTTGTAATTCACTCATCTTTAGTCCTATATCTGACCATATATATCAGCTACATTCATCTAGACAATGTGACTTCCAGCAACAGTCATACGCTGAGCACAGGCTGTTTGCTTTCAAAGTTAGACTAGTATGGTTTGACGTTACCTCCATTTACTTTGAGGCGGATGAACTGTGGACACAGTTCTTAAGGGTTTTCTCAGAGGGAATAAAATCTCTATTCAACAAATGTCAGCTAAGTACTACTATGTTTTTCCAGTCAATTTACCATTACATATCACTTATTTCTGACAATGATCCTTTGAAGTGATTATCTTTTTTTCTCTTTACATATACAAAGTGACATGCTAAAAGTAAGTAACTTAATCTTAATATTCACTTTAACACAATAAAATCACATAAACAATAATTCAGTAGTCTCCTTCCTTTGTCACTTGCAATAAACCTCATTGTTTGCTTTTCAGAGTTATTCTCCCTCTCAGTTTCACTCTCGATTAGCTCCCTTGAGATTTTTCTTTTAAAGGTCTCTCTGCAGCAACAAAATCACAGCATTTACATTTGGTAAACATCTCTCAGCATATCACATTTGAATACCCTTGAGATGCCTGAGGCACTTATCTGTCCATCTGTAAACTTGTGCAAGATTACCCTTACTAGAACTTGCAAAGGGCATTGATACTACTGCAGTAGTTTTTCTGTTAAGCTATTCTCCCTTTCACGAATATGTATTATTAATTCTGATTTTTCACAATGCACAAGTGGAAGCAAACTTGACTTTCATTTCCCAGTACATTCTGCACTGGTGTTGGTCCATTAACCTCAGTGGACTGATTTATGCTGGCGTAAGTGAGAAGCGTTTTGCTATCAGAGTGTGAAGTTGTAATTTATCCTATCACTTATATTCATGTGTTGATTCAGTTTTGTAAAAATGACTGGAGTAAGATTTAAATACTTAATGTATCTGAATGTGATCTGTTATTGTCTGACCTACTTCTACATTGATCAAAAGGATTCCCCTTCTGTTGACCTGTTTTTTTGTTGTTTTTGTTTTGAATTGCTGATATAACAATGTCCCTGGCTCATTAACTGGCTTGTTATCCAACACAGTAAAGATAGACATTTAAAATAACAACAACAAAGATTCTGCAAATAGTGTCAGTTCCAGCTTTGTTCTGTAGATTGGAGGATGTCCTGGCACTCAGGGGATTTGAACTGGTTCCAGTGATCTATGTGCTGTGTCTGGCTTGTGCTGAGTTTCCCTGCAAGGTTTGTAGGTCAGGACATTGTGATTGTGGAGTTTCTTTCTCGTAGTAAATCCCCACAGATTGTTCTTTGATTTAACTTGTAGTTACTCATCTTCAAAAGTTTCTAACCTTGCTGCCACCTTTGAGCAAAGAAGGCAATCAAAAAATTCCTGTTTGACTGGCACATCCATTCATCTCTCTTGACCTCTTAAATGGACGTGAAGCCATGAGATATGTCAGTTGATATAGTGTTCACTCTGTAGGCTACTTCTGAACCCCTTTATGCCATCTGTAGCTGCACCAGGACAAGCACAGACAAAGAAAACTGATTTGCACTAATTGAGTTTATCCAATCTTTGCTGCTATACTATTGTAATTCATAGCTTTCCTTTTTTTTATGCTTGGCGTTCACATCAGTGGCTGGCATCTGAGCAAAATCCTAATGTAGACAAGGCTTTAATTGGGGTGATATAATAAGCTAATAGATTTTTTCTGATCTGGAAGAAATCTAACTGGGGAAGCAGAAGAAGAGCCTTGGGAAGCAGGAAAATCCTGGGCAGTCACTGTTCATCATCCTGTCTGTCAAAGTGATTGAGGAGGAGCCTACTGTCTGTGCATTGCAGTCAAAGCCATTGTAAGTTACAGAAATCTCTAGAACAAACATGTTCTCTTCTTGAGAGACTTCTTCTGTGGTGCAGCGCTAAGAGGTTCATTTGTTTGGCTAAGGGTTGATTAAAGAGCAAGGACTTCTGGGTGTTTGTCCACCCAAAACTTCAGAATTTTTTGAATCTTGCTCATAGCTAACTTAGCTCTGGAATGGAGTGCCAAGCATTAACTCTGGAAGCAAGTATCAATGGATGCAATTGCTCAAAAATTACGTTTTTTTTAAAATTACGAATAGACCTATGAGAGGAAGGCTCATAAATACCCATACCGTCTTCTCTGGTCATTTGCTGTTCCTCCATGCTTTATTAGTGTTTATGAAGTGCTCTGAGGTATAAAAGTGTGAATTCTTGATATTTTGGTCTACTTATTACACTTCCTATTCAAGCTGTACCGAAAGCATTCACCAAATTGTATATTTTCATGTAAAATGCTCACTACAGTTTCTCCCTAAATACTTTGTGCCTGACTTACAGTTAGATATGTACCATTTCTTGAATACATTTGTGCATGCCTAACTTAAGTCCAGAAAAACCTGATGGAGAGCTGAAGACTGGAGGTCTGTTTGATCCACAGAATAGTTACAACCCTACTAATGAGCTTTAACCAACCGTGAGCTGATAAAATGTGTAGGTTAAAGGATCGTTGCTTCTATACTCATGGTCTATCTTTCGCTTCTGCTGAAAATGCCAGTTGTGGGCATTCTTGTGTTATAGACCCCTTTGTCCATGAAACTTTATTGAGAACACAAACTTGTTTCCTTAGGGTACTAAACAGCCGTGACATGAGCTACCAGCTACACTGGAATTGAATTAACTTTGAGATTAAACGGCTCCATATTTCATTAGCAGACCCCTCAGTTGCTCTAACTCCTGCTTTAAGTTTTAAGCTATGTATAGAATTTTAGGGCCATGCTATTAATAGTCATTTCCATTATACATTGTATGCACTGGGAAACGCAGACACATAGTAGGAGCTTTTCAAGCTAGCACTGGTAAAGATGTGTGTTCCCACTTAGTCAGCATAGCTGTAGAAAACACCAGTCCATTTTTTATGAAGTACAGCAAAAGGCATGTGCTGTGTGTGTAGGGGATTAAACAGGCACTTGAGCAGAAGGATAAATGACAGCAGAGGCTGTTCAGGATTTGGCAGATCAAGGGCCAGTGTTAGTGATTGTTTTTCTGCACATAAGTTACGCATAGGAAAGTGTATGCAAGAAATGGTGCATGCCTGCATTGGTAAATCAGGTTCCAAGTACAGAGAGAGACACTGTTCTCTTAACTCTTCAACACACGCCCTCTGTTTTGAATGAACAACTTAACCTGCATGAGATGAAAAGTTATTAGCATCTGTTCCTTTTCATTTCTTTTATATCTGTGGTTCTCTTAGCAATGATACACGCTACATCAGGCTAATATTTTATCAGTGCATTTATGGAAGAGATTTTACACAGCTTTTCAAATGAGTGTATGAAATAGGTACAATTCCTTAATCTCATTTCAACAAATGTAAACTCTTCTGCTGCTGCACTACCTCTTTGACCTCTACACTGTACACCTTTCAGTGTTGTCTTTGCATTCTAGCAATGTCTGCCAATTTCAGGCTGGAACTGACATTTTGCCATCCAAATTGTCCCCTTCTGTGTCTCAGGTCTGAAAAAATTAGACCAGTAAATCTGGATTTGTCACAGAGAAAGACGTTTCTCTTACCTCTCCCAGTCATTACACTCTTGTCTGTTTGCTGAGAACCACTCCTTGGTGATAATAAACGAGAGAATGGAATAGGGGCGATGGATGGGGATGGTGAGTGGAAAGGGGAAGGAGATCACTAAAATGTGTGGAAACATTCTGCTCTTTTAAATCAGACAGTTGAGAGCATTTGTTGCTTTAACTTAATATTTGTGGGCCAATACATTTCCCACCTCCAAAATAAACACTAAAAATCCTTCATTTATTTCCAGGCAAAAATGACTTTAAAATGCAGTTAAGGTTGAGAGTATGTATCAGTAATCTAAGTGGTTAAAATTTTACAAGCATTATAAACCTAGCAAATTCAGAGTTAAGGTTAAACTTTAAAAGAAATTCAAACATTTTAAGGTACGGAAATGCACAGAGTACCCAAGCAACCTTAACTCTGCCTTGTGGTGACATCATGCACTACCACCCACAGATTATTTATGTTTAAAGTGATTTATTTTAATAATGTTTGTAGTCTCAGATTAAACTGAATTTTAAAAATTCATTAGATTTTTTTTCCCCTATCATGGTGTCACTACAAGGCAGAGTTAATGCTGTTTGGGTGCCCTAACTCTGCAATTCCATGCTTTGGATTTTTAACAACACTGATTGCCTTGTTTATAATTACTTTGAGAATTTTTTTTACCCTAAATCACTTTAATTTTACCTTAAACTCTCTTTACTTCCACTTTAACATAGTTTAAAAATTTTCCTTGCTGTTATTTCAGAACATAATTAACAGTAAACACACATTTCTAATGCACTAAAGATATGTAATATTATTTCTTTTATTTTAACTTCTAATCTGATTCACTGATACACACTATTGCATGCCATTGTGGAAGAGCAAAAAGCAGCCTGAGTCTACTAGACAGTAAACTGGGTTTATAGCCACTGTGCATCAGTGCACAAAGCAGCTAGAGCGGGGGTTGGCAACCTATGGCACAGGTGCCGAAGGCGGCACATGAACTGATTTTCAGTGGCACTCAAGCTACCTGGGTCTTGGCCACCGGTCTGGGGGGCTCTGCATTTTAAATTTAATTTTAAATAAAGCTTCAACATTTTTAAACCTTATTTACTTTACATACAACAATAGTTTAGTTATATGTTATAGATTTCTAGAAAGAGACCTTCTAAAAAAGGTTAAAATGTATTAGTGGAACATGAAACCTTAAGTTAGAGTGAATAAATGAAGACTCGGCACACCACTGCAGAAAGGTTGCCAACCCTTGAGCCAAAGCATATACCTGGGTTTCCTCCCTGTATCTACATTCCCTTGTACATGCACACCCTCCGTTTTCTCCTGATCTACACATTCCTCTGCCCCCTTCTTGCCTGCTTTGATGAGTAGATATGGTGCAACAGGTAGTTGTTAAAATTAAATATTTAGGTTTAATTATTTTTAGATATTTTTCATAACTAAAATTTTGTCAGCAGAGTTTGGCCCACAAAAGTCTCAGAAATTCTCAAAGAATTGCCCACTTTCAAAATGACTATTGTTTCCTATTATCCTGAATAGGGCTGAGACCACAGCCTGACTTCTTTTAACATGCCTACTTTCAAAATGTCCACCCCCTGATTGTTCCGAGGAAGAGTAAACACAAACCATCTTCAGATAAAATGGTCGCCTCTATGCTGTCAGAGGCAAACTGAAGCAGTGATGAGAATACGGGTAGCTTTCTTGACTAAGGTTAGCCTGTGGCCTCAGCTGCAGTGAGAACACTGGGACAAAGGTGGCCATTTTGAGAAGAGGATCTAACAAAGGGTGGTCTCTGCTGTCAGTCTTATGGATAACAATATGAAATGACAGCTATTTTGGAAGAGAGGGGTTTTTTGTGTCATTCTGTCCACCACCATTCTGCTGGTGAAGAAACAGCTTTAATTTATGCAGGATAATGGCAAAAAAAGATTGAATCTATCCTCTCAAAAACAAAAAGACTTTAAATATGGCCTATACACAAGATATTAGTGAGTTTTAACTCTATGCAATGGTGTAGCAATGTTGGTCCCAAGATATTAGAGAGACAAGGTGGATGAGATAATATCTTTTATTGGACCAACTTCTGTTGGTGAGAGAGACCAGCTTTCAAGTCACACACAGCTCTTCAAATCTGGGGAAAAAAGCTTGTCTCTTTTTTAACTGTATGGTGAGTTTGAAGAGCCTGTATTATTCTGTTGCCGATACTCAAGAGAAGGTCCAGACCCGACACCATATGTATTTAAAAAAACAAACAAACATTGACAATCAGTTTGTTAATGGAGTTAAAATTAACAGATTTACCCATAAATTCTCAGACTTCATTCTGCACCTCAAGTGTAAGTGTTGTATGTGTGGTGAGGATTACAGTGTGTTAATATACGTAAGAGGTTTAGTCTGTGCTTCAGATATGAATCTCTGCTCAACCCTAACTATGGAGCTGCAACCATCAATACCTCCACAACAATCATAGAAATCAAATTTAATTCAGTATATTCTGTTTGGGGGGTGGGGTGGAAGAAGAATAGTTGGGCAGTAATAAAGAGTGTGTCAGACTTGGGAGAATGCATATGTGGCAAATGAAAATTGACCTGAAACTCCAATTCGGAACCTTCTCTGAAGCTTTGAAAAAGGCTCTTGTCTACCTGTTTGGTTTTTTTTCCTTTTAATTTTCATACCCTTCTGCTCTTCTTTCTTCTGGTCTGGATTGGAAGTGAAAGTTCTGAATATCTGGAGAGAAGAAACTGTTCTTAAGAAAATTACAGCAAGTTCTGAAGGCCCAAGGGCAACACAAGACTCTAGGGAAACCTCCAAACTTTTAGTTCTTTTTACCAGCCATGCGTTTTGACGTTTGCCCATCACTAACAGGAAGCTGATGGATAAATACGTTACTATTTCAGTGGGAAACAGTTATGTAGTTACAATTCTTGGCTATTTCCTAGCAGAAGCACCTTCTCTTTATATAAAAGAGAATATGCTATCATATTCTACAGTAGGGATCTGTAACACCATTGTAAGTCGTAATGTTTTGGGATTATGCTGTAAAATGCTGAAGTATTTTCAAAAGCATAAGCATGCTGTCTCTTAATATAGATATAACTTATTTATTTGCACAGGCAGTTTCCCAGTTGGTGCCTCTGGTTTTTTAAATGGCTTTTCCCTTTAATCTATTTCTTGAACAACTGTGTAAACCCGGAGGATTAGAGTCTGCAGGAGAGCAACATGAAGGGCAGCTGTTGCTCTCCAACATTTTTTTACTGAGCAAAAGCATGTCAAAGCCTTCAGAGTAGCTTAATGCTACTGCATGCTGAAAAAGTCATATATTGCAGTGCTCATGGATACATACAGTACTACTGGCTGCTTCCCACTGACTCTTTGGTCAACAGAAACCACTTCACTGATTGAATGCTCATATCATTTAATTGAGCAAGACTTGAGATATTTTTAATTTAAATGGGAATTTCAATAAACTGATTCACTAGTTCTTCACCTCCTCTTGTCTGTGTTATCACCGGTCAAATGGGAAACCTTTGTGGAAGCCCCTTCTTTAAAATATCAGCATCATCACATCTTTGCATGGCCGACAGATGCTTTCTCTTTTCTCAAGTTACTTCCTCAGCATACTTTCCTTGATCAAAACCATCTTTAATCCTTAGCATGTTACAGAATGATATGGCCTAGATCTATAATGCACTTCTTTTAAAAACAAGTTTCCCTTTTTCTTCTTAGCTTGCCTTTCACATTGGTACTCTGTCTCATTGCTGTCTTTCTCCAGAACAGAGCTTAGAGAACCTGGAGAAAGATGTGGCATCCTAGTTCTCATTGCTTTATTTCCCCCTTGTGCTATATGTATACAACAGTGTGCACTCTCCATACCATTTTGCTCCTCTGCCATACCATTTTTTCCTTTTCTAAAATGTTTATCATTGATCTTCTAACTTTACCCTAAAAATCATCAGTTCTACTGCTTTCCTATTCTTGTTTAATCATAGGACAAAGTTAAATCTCAAAGATAATCCGTAATTACGAGCTGGAAAAATTATTCCTCTTTTTTAATAATGTTTTGTTTGGCTTTTACTTTCTAAAAATAGAAGGGAGAGAGATGATTAGGCAAAAAGAGTCTTCAGGCCTATGCTTTTTTGCTGTAGTTACATGAATTCCCTTTTTGGATATCTTGCTTCCTGCTCCCTTCCTCCCCTTTTCTAGAAAGTCAAATAATATTTGCCTTTTAATCCTCTATCTGTTCCAAGGTTTTTTCCCTTATGCTGTAGTGTATCTATTGAGAACTATCTTTATCAGCTCATTATATCTCTCTTAATGCATGCCTGAACCTGACATTTTGTGTTGCCAAGGTAGTTCTGAGCTGGTTATTGTATTTATTTGCTCTGAGCTTGGTGGCTGGGGGAAATCAAAGCTTGTTTTTATGTAGATTATTTCACATTTACTTCGCTTTATAATCCTGGCTAAGATTCTCTCCTCCTTTTGGCATTTCACCTTGTTTTAGGACATATGGGGCGATTTATGGAACTTTTCATCTCCACAACATTGGTTGAATTCAGCCCAAATCGGTAGTGTGTAGACTTTATTAGCATCTAATATTTGGTGACATCAGTATTGGTCTTAACTGGTTGGTGTCAATATTGCAACTGTCATTAGGTGGTACCTTTCCTGGTAATATGAATCCTTAGTGCCATCATTTGAAGTCGTGAGGAATAAACTACCCTCTTTCTTGAGGTCACCATTTAGGGCAGTGTGAGGAAGCTTGCACCGATGTTGCCTAACCCATGCTCTGATGCTAAGGCCTTTGGTCACATGAACTGTCAGTCCAGCACCTTTCACAATCACTGTATTTTTTATTTTAAAGGATACGTGAGGGTGAGCAAGGTGCTGCTTGCTAGGATCAGTTCAGCAGGTGAGCAGTGCTGGGTGAGAGAGGGCAAGCCTTGGCTAGGGGTGGTACTAGCCAGACAGCTCCAGTGTGTGGCTCCCTGGGTGTGCCCTGCCCATGGCAGGCTGATTCTCCACAATGGGTATGGGGATGCGTTCCCGCTCCCTCCCCCACCCCTCATGGCCGGCTCTAGGATCCCCTTCCATCTCCAGGCCCCCCTGGTCCTATGTTCCCCAGGGCCTTCCCCATAGGCTACCTTTCCCTATCCTCATAGTTCCCCGTGCTCTCCCCCCATCTCCAGGGTCCCCTACAGTTGCTCCCTTCTGCCCCCCAGGCCTGGCTACTCCCCCCCACAATGGCTCCTCTCTTCACCCCCTTTCTTGCTATGGCCACCTCACTGTCATATCCCCCTGGGCTTTTATCATCTTCACAAATCCTTACAGCTGCTATACTGTCCCCTTCTCCTTAATCTGTCATAGGATAAGAGGGAACGTCCTCTCTTGGATTGGTAACTGGTTAAAAGATAGGAAACAAAGGGTAGGAATAAATGGTCAGTTTTCAGAATGGAGAGTGGTAAATGGTATCCCCTAGGGGTCTGTACGGGGGCCAGTCCTATTCAACATATTCACAAATTATCTAGAAAAAGGGGTAAACAGTGAGGTGGCAAAATTTGCAGATGATACAAAACTACTTGAGATAGACTCATAGGTCAGAAGGGACCAACATGATCAAAATCCAAAGCAGACTGTGAAGAGCTACAAAATGATCTCTCAAAACTGGGTGACTAGGCAGCAAAATGGCAGACGAAATTCACTGTTGATAAATGGAGAGTAATGCACATTGGAAAACAAAATCCCAACTATACATATTAAACGATGG
>NC_133787.1:10279549-10447786 GCF_003597395.2 Chelonoidis abingdonii | reverse complement strand
TTCATCCCCTCTGGGGCACCTGGCATATGCCACTGTTGGAAGACAAGATACTGGGCTAGATGCACCTTTGATCCGACTCAGTATGGTGTTCTTATGTTCTTATTATATCATTTTCCAATGATGAAGTGCTAGTTTGCAATTCTGGGTTTACTCTCCAACTTCTCTTCTGTATTTCTGGCCCTCACTTTGAAACATTTTTTTAATTCTCTTTTCTCACCTCTTGGTACTGGGCCCCAGAGTTGTTTAAATACATCCAGTCTCTTTTCCCTTGTATTTCGCAAAATGTGTAGGTCATTTTCCATGTCATGTTTTTTCTTTCCAACCCTTATGTTCTCCTCATGATAACTTTCCATTTATACAGAAAGCTTCTCATCTGTGCATCTTTAACTGCTTATTACTGATCACTTACCCTTTTTGTCGATGACTCATTTCTCTTGCCTTGTTTTTAATATCTTATGACCCTTCAAATTTACCTTAACTGTAAGTTCAACTGCAAGAAGTAAGCATAAGTTCATTAAATGTCATGATATCCTTTAACAACAAATGTTGATGAGAAAAGATACAAGAGAGTCAGAAGCTGCGTTTTCTATCTTTGTTTTTCTTTTCTCTTCCATTTTGCATGCTTTTGTCTTGTCTTTTAGGAAATAGAATCTGACTCTAGCAACAACAGCTCCAGCCCATCTTAACCAATTACTTCTCTTTTCCCCAAAAAGAACAGTTGTGACTATCTTTGATACCATCTAAAAGACTGTCAAACAAGGAATTTTTCGTTCTAAAATCTCTCTCCAGCTAAAGAGAAATGGAACAAGAGATGTCAAAATGAACACTTTATTTAATACTTCATATTTCAAATGCTTTTCCTTTTCTGTATCTTTAATAAGAGGTTAAAATACTTTAATGGTATTTGACATTTCCTGATCTGTTTTCTCAGATTTATTTATTTGAAATTATCTGCCAAATAACTTCTGCAAATCATTTATTCTGTAGCTTTTTTGCAATTAGCTTATTGTGATTAACAGATAACAGAAACCCAAGCTGCTTTAATGGCCAGGTAGGTATTGTTTCTATTCACTGACTGAATGAAGAAACCCTTAGAATTGGATTGCTAGTGTGAATGCATAATCAAAATGTGCTTTACATAAATATTCACTTAAAATTTGCTGTTCTGGCAAGCATTATCTACAAGAGAACTCATTCATTCCACCTTCATATAGTACACTATTTGTCAAGGGTTTTTTTTATTTGTTTGTTTTTTATTTTACCTTCACTGCGTTTTATAGCTTTTGAAAATAAACCAATTTTCCTTTTCTGTGGTATAGGAACATGGGACTGTCCATATCAGAACCCATCAATGGTACATTTAGTCTTGTATTCTGTTGCCAACAGTGTCTTATGCTGAATGCTTCAGAAGAGGTGAGGAACCCCCAAGTTTCATTTGACCTATTGTACAAAGCTATGATGGGAGAAAAACCTCTTCCTTTATCCTGCAGCTTACTAGCTTACCATTAAAGAAATTCTAAGTATACTTATAAATAAATATTTGCTTTCAATAAGTTTTAAGTTAAAATACAATACATAACAGTGTAAAGAAATGTTCAAATACAGGACATTTTGGTTAGAACTCACCTAATCAGAGAAAAATAAAATGTGTGGAGCATTCTGTCAGACAGCTGTAAACATATTACACTTAGAGAGTCCAACTGAGATTGGGGCACCATTGTGCTATTTTCTCTATGTATACAGAGTTTATAATGTAAATAGACAAGACAGTGGGAGAAAGGAAGTATTATTATCCCCATATCAGAGACGAGAGAACTGAGGCACAGAGATTAAGTGACTCTCCTAAATTGGCACAGGAAGTTTGTGATAGAGGTGGGAAAGGAACCTAGATCTTCTCCATCCCACTCCAGTGTCTTATCCACAAGACCATCCCTTCTCCAATAAATGATGAATTAATAAATTCAGCATTATGGAAATTAGTTTTAAAATGCCACCCTCCATCAATATTCAAACTAAGAACTTTATAAGCAGTCATTTTAGTTTTCACAAAAAACACACTAGTTTAAAATACATACAGTAAGGGACAGTTTATTATTCCATGCAAATGTTGGCCTCAGTTGTCCTCTCACTGCCCCGAGTGTAAAGTATTTGTCCAGATAATTGCCTCAGAAGCAGAAGCCCATTCTGGGGGCACCTTCATGTTGATGTCAGTAAAAATGTTGATAATATGTTTACCATGCCTTCCAGCTGAGAATCTCAAAGAACTTTACTAACACTGTTATTCTTGATAAAGTTTTGTGAAGGAAGCTATGTGATTGGGTACTGCCTGACATCTAACTGCAAGTCGTTTAGTTCTCCTACCGTACATATATCATGGTGACTCCACATGGGGCAAATCCCATCTGTACCTTAAATACTATAAAAGTTTAAAATAGCAGAAAACGTTATGAAGTAATGTCTGCTTTACATGCCAAAATATTAATCAAATAATAAAGAAAGGCAGTAATTCTTTAATATCTGAAATATACTGAAGAAAAATACAGTAAAGTGGACTAATCTTACCACAGCAATTCTGGGGAGCGATGAAACTTCCTGGGGAAGGCTGTAAAATGGTTAAATGAGACTCCATGGCCCTATTAAGTTTTTATGTGGGGTGTGTTTTTGTCAACACACACCTTGTGAGCAATCTCTTTTATTTTGTAAAGTTTGTTGAATTATAATGCCCCATTGATCAGCTCCACAGCATAAAAAAGGTGGAGGGAGGTACTGGGTTTACATAACATCTTTACTACTGATAATTGTGGCGCGGACAGTCTTACCAGAATGGCTCCATTTTGCAGCTATCTCCTTTTGCCTGAAAATTGTACTCAACATTTTATCAAACACCAATCAAATCACTCTCTTACATTCCAGCTAACAATTACCAAGCATTCTAATGTCTGAATTAGGACAGCTGCTAAAGTTCTTACGACTTCCAATACTGTACAGTTCTTATTGGGTTTTTTCCAATTCCCTGGTGCCAAGAGTTTCACATTTCACCTATGCACTGGTAATTAGCCAAGGAAATTATTAAAATACCCAGATGTCACATATTAAATATAAATAACCTATGACCTTGTGTGCAGAATGCAAACTCTTTGTCCTGCATGCATGCTAAACTTAGCTAGCATACTTTCACTTCACAATTTTATGATTGAAAGAAAATTAGGGTATTACTCTTATACCAAAATAATATCTTTCTCATGCATAACAAACATTCTGTACACTTAAAAATGGATCTGCATGGTTAGCTATGTGAGAAATAAACAATGTGGTATTTTGGTTTTGTATAGGCACCCTGCAAACGTATTTTGTGAAAGTCTTTGAGGACAGACATTATGTATATAAAATGTATTCATAATAAATATTCAAATTGGAAAACAAGAAGTAAAATTTAGGAATTTAGTTTACTAGGGATTCTTCATTACAAAAAGTATCCCTTGATGCACTCAGGCTTTTTTCAGTAATGTAGCTGAAAAAGTACTAACATGGATGTTGCCAAAGAACATTATCTACTATTTGCAGTAATCAAACAATTATCTTTTGCTATGCTTTACTCATCTACTTTGTGACAGTTAGAGTGCATCACTTTAAAACAGGTCTAGAATGAACCAGAAAAGAGAGTCAGACCAGACACAAACAATCCTAAATATTCATAATTTGGGTCATAGAGTATTAATATTTGGTTTACTAAGTTATATTGGGCTAACTGCTAACCAAGTGCAGCCAGGCTGCACTGTGTGTATGTGTGTGGGGTGGGTGTCAGCAAAATCCCCTGCTGTAAGGTATATATGAATTGTGTTGGCTGGAAACCCAAGACTCCACATTGTCATACATAGGATGATATCAGAGAGATGAAACGTGCATGGTGGGGAATGGGTAGGTCTTTGGGACTGACAGTCATAGCACACCTAGCTGACAGCCCTGTTTTGGAGAGGGTCAAAGTACATTAAAGAAAAGAATACTCCTTTCTCCCCAAGATAATCAGGCATGAGCACTAATTTCAGCTTCCAGTGAATTCAGTTTGTAACCCCACCTAGAATGCACTGCAGTAATCTAGTCTAGAGGCTACAAAGACATGAATCATGGTGTCAAAGGACACTTCTGAAAGAAAAGGCCACAATCTCCTAACAAAACATAAGTGAAAAAAGCTGTCTAGGTAACTTCTACTATTTGATAATTCATAAGCAACTAGAAGCCTAGCCAACTTTCTAAGTTTTAGACTTAAGTCACAGAAGTGGATTTAAACCTTCAGAGAGGCTGTTATAACCTCAGCCAACTTCTCCACTTTCCTCTCCAACCCATGACCACCACATCAGTCTCCCTCAGGATTGAGCTTCTGCCAGCTCACTGTTGTGTGTGCCTCAGTCATACTCATTCTGAAAGGCTTTACAGCATTGGGTTGGGATTTGAATGGGGGGATGATGAGCATTTGGACAGTGATATTGTTCTTCCATGTCACCCTTGACACTAGGAAGTTGTGAAGATAAGGAGGAGGAATGGGGAGAGGGTCTCTTAAGAAAGAAATGAGAGTTTAGAGTGGGGCTGGAGAACAAGGATGTAGAGGTTTGGTATGTATGATTTTGAAGTAAATTAACCATTACACAGATTACTATAAATAAACTATGCATTACTTAAAAATGCATCTTAATATAGGCATGTGCATAGATTTTCTTCTAAGTATGTTGTAAATGCTATCATGTAGTTGAATAGAAGGCCACAGGCCTTGCCATGCCCATTTGTTTCAATTATCTTACTCAGTGCCATGCAATATCTTTATTTTTTGTGAGTGCCACCTGCTGAAATTTACAGTGGATTTAAATAATGTAATGCCCAATTGTCTGCATGCAGCACAAGCACAACTATCTGAAAACTGCACAAAAAGCTGTGGGAAGAAGGTTGTTTTGTAGTGATGATGAGAAAAACAGTGCTATGAAATGCAGATTTTTTAGTACACCACACTTATTAGAAATATATTCTGTGTCCTAGTTGATATCAAAGGGCATGGATCAAATAAATGCTTACTTGAGTTTAAAATATTACTTACAACACAAAAAGTTTGCCTGTACTTCTCTCCTGGGACATGCATAGTGACTAATCTACTGATACATTAGCTAGAACAGGAGGCTGCTATGGTTACTCCTATAATGTAATTTGACACAGCAATTATTTGGCTTCAAAGAAGATATTATCAAAGGCAGAAATTCCAAACTATCTGCTTGGAAAACTCTTCAAAATCCTTCAAAGTTCTAAATTTTGAATCAGAAAGCTCCCTGAAAAGAGCCAGTAGTTGTAGAAAACCACATTAGATGTAGTTTACTATAGCAAGAGTTCATTGTAGTCCTCTTTCATTCAAGAATGTATGTGTGGTTTTTGGCGTCTTAGCTAATCCAATTACACATTCTTTTCCAGCTTGTGTAGCTACATGACCTTGAAGTTAGAGGTAAAAGCAAGTTCCAGGCCAATTGAGATTGAGCTCATTGTAAAGGTTGGTGCTTCCTTGGAGAGAGGAAGTTGGCTGCCCTGCAAGAGAATCAACCTTTTGATTAAGCATTGCATAAGCAGTAGCCCCTTGTTATGTTTTTAGGTGAAGAAACAGAGTTATGAAGCAGTCAGTAGTGGGTGGGAAATTATGATAAAATCATCCTCTCAGATTGGATAAATAGCATAAAGCACTAGGACTGTAAGATAGCCATGAATGTATGGCTGTTCTAAACAAAGCTGCAAACAGTGCTGCTTTTGTACTGGCTTGTTTCAGTTTTGTACTATTTTCTTTGCATTTGCAAAATGTATATGTTGCTTTAAAAGTTAGGTAGCCCAGATAATATTACCTAATATATGTATATGCATCGCCTGATGGCTGTGTAGAGGTGTATGGTATAAATAATCCTTAGGATTTATATGGCACTTTTCATCTTCAAAGTGCTTTACTAGCATGAACTAATTCATTCCATCATCTCTGAAATACATAAATAATATATTACCTCAGTTTTTAAATGTGGTAACAATGGCAAATAGGTTAAAGACCAAATTTTCAAGTGTACACTAATTTGTGATGCAGAATTTGATGCTTATGGCCTGATTTTCAGATGTGCTGTCAGTAATTCTAATGGAAGTCAAAGGGAGCTGCAGCTGCTCACCAACTGTGAAAATCCAGGCCTAGAAGTCTCTAGAGGCAGCCAAAACTAGCGAATGCATATGAAAATATTGGCCTAAGAGGTCCTTGAAGGATTTGGGCCTTCTTGGCTATTAGTCCTAGACTCAGGCCAGAAAACTATACTTCTTTCTGAAGTGTCTTCCTGTTAAGGATTGTCATCAGGGGCAGATGTAGCTTCCTAATTCAATGGATGTACTCTACTAGTGGTGGGGCTCAGTAGGGGGATGGGAGATAAGAAAGGGCCCAGGTTATGGGATTGCTGCCCTCCCATGGGCCATGTGTATGGCTGTGGGGATACTCCTGCCTTTTACTGAGCTCTGGTCCCACTGCTAGTGGGAGTGGTATCCCCAATCCCACATCTACCACCAGGCTCTTGGGTTGGTGGGTTGCCTTGGGTCTGGCATCATGATGCCAGCAGCAGTGGAATCTGGCCCAGCCTAGAGCCAGGGCATTGCTTTCTGCACTAGCAGAGCATGTCTACATTACACAATTAAGTTGACTTAAGTCGACATACAGCCACCACAGTAATTAAAGTGGTGTTTCACATCCACAAAATGCTCCTCCTGTGGGCAGTGCACATATGAGGAATTGTAAGGTACTGACAACTGACGTCCCCCCACACCAAAGCTGACATCTCATGGTATCAGCCCCTGACAATGGGGCTTCAGCCATGAGCCCTCTATGAGGCTGACAGGTGATGTAAGTAAAGCAGTGTGTACGTGGACAGTGCGCCATCATAACTACATGAACTTAAGTGCTACACCTCTCATGGCCTTACATCGACTTAACTCTGTAGTGTAGACCAAGCCTCAGTGGTAGGCGCCAAACTTGAATGGCAAGTTGCAATGCCATCCACTGCCAGACCAAACCTGAGTGGTGCTGTAGGTTTCATTTATCTTAAACTTTGAGTAATTTAGCCACCCCTTCCCTGTACAAAACAAAAGCCCCATCCAGTCATCAGTCCACAGAAAAGAATACTGCATAGTTATCTTTTATATAGTGTTATTGCAGGGAAAATACCATCTCTAGAGAGATTTAGACTGTCACACCTCATTCCAGCTGGCTCTTGTATCAACCATCCTACACTAGTAGGTGCTTCCGGGCAATCACCTCCAGGTGTTGCTCCAGATTACTAAAATTTTCAAATGTACTTACCTGGTTTAGCACTTGACAAGATCAAGAAACTCATGTAAACATCCAAATTTGAAAATTTTGGCCAATTTAATATTTATTTCAGATCATCTGCCTCTTTAAATTTCCAATGGTTAGTTTTTTGTCTTATTAAATTATTATTTTAATAAACACCACAAAATACCATTCAGATATTCTGAAACATATAATTACATTCCCATTTCTTCACATACTCTTCTCATTCAGAGAGCCAATACATCAAAGTAACTTTATAAAAAAAAAAATAGCTTGAAGGCTAAATGTCTCTTCTAAACCATATACACACTGGACAACACCACACCTGACACCATGTATGTGAGTGAAACAGTTCTGCACTGAGCATTTGTCTTATGCAGTGTTCTCATTCTCAAGAAGATGAGCGATAAAGAGCTTCCAAAATTTACTCAGACAAATCCCTTCTGCCCTGAATTTTATATATAGAAAAAAAGTTTAATAGAATGCCATCTACCTCATCTGAGAATGCAGGGTCTTACACTAATTTAAACGTACAGTTTCCTTTTTCAACTGTAGAGGCTAATTGTTTTTCCACTTTTTATTTCTGTCAGAATGGGTAGAGATGGAGAGGATTAATATGGCTCCTTGCATAGGGGGACAGACCTGGAAGGGACCTCCTGGGTACCTGAGTCCAGTCCCCTGCTACCATAGGCAACTGCATGATCTTATTCCATCAGAAACTTATCAAGCACCATCTTAAAAGTTGTTAGCTTCCAGAACTCATATTGGAAGACAGTTCAAAACCTCATAGTTAGAAATTGTCTACTAAGTTCCAATCTAAATTTATTCATGGACAGTTTATACCCATTTGTTCTTGTGCCAACTTTGTCGTTCAGCTTAAATAGCTCTTCTCCTTCCCCCTTAGCCTTTAGTCTCTTATTGGTAGATAGATTTCCATTTCCCTGATCATCCGAGTAGCCCTTCTCTCAGTATACAGCCACCACAGTAATCAAAGCTGTATTTTCCATCCACACTATGCTCCTTCTGTTGGTGGTGTGCGTCTTCACCAGGAGCACTGCCACCAACTTAACTGTATGGTGCATTATGGGGCTGACAGCTGAAGCTTTGTAGTGAGGAGGCGTGGCCACCCTCAGAGATTGACAAGAAGGGGCTGCCTGCTGGGTGGAGCCAGGAATGCCACACCTCGCCTGCTGGAAGCTGAGAGATGGTACAGGAAGGGGAAGTATAAAAGGCCAGCCCTGCAGCTCAATTGGGCTGGAGCTGTCAAGGGAGACAGATGCAACCTGAAGAAGACCCAGGCCCCACTGAGGACTAGTGAATGTTCCCAGGGCTCCCAGCTGATGGAGATGCCAAGGTGCTGCCACCTAAGGACCAGCCAGAGCTCCTGGAGCTGCTAGCTGAGACACCAATGAGCTGCTGGGGCTGCTGCTGGCCACCTACCCTGGGGAGATGGAGGACAACAACACTGTAAAGGTACCAAACCCTGGGGATGTCAAAAGTAGCCCAGGGAAACTAGATGACAGTCTGGTTGAGAGTTGGCCTGATACAGCTCAGTGTGTTGTGGGTGGATCCCGACTGATCCAGTAGTGGACCACTTTGCTACTGTCAGTCCCTGGACTGGAATGCGGTTGAGTTGGATGGGCCTGCATCCCTCCTGGCACCTCACCCCTGGGGTGGCTGCCTTCCTACACTAGGACAGGAGACCTGTATTAGTCTAGTGTCTGCTGAGCTCGGCCCCTGAACTGTGTTGGTGCTCATTGAGGCCAGAGCCTCGAACTATTTGCTGCTCCACCCTGACTGAGGACTGGAGTTAATATATTGCTTTACTGATCAGCCTAGCCTGAGGCTCTGAATACTAGGAACAGCTAATTTGTCCTTTTTAGATCACCCTCATAGGTGTGTGCTAGCAAGGAGGGTGGCCTCCCTCAGACTGACAGGGACGGACAGCCACACATGCTTACAAACCTGAATTCATCTTTCTTTAATATGGGTGACTGGAACTGTATTCTAGATGAAGTCTTATCACTGCCTTGTAAAATAGCATTAATGTTTCCTTTTCTCTGCTGGAAATACTTTGCCCAATATACCCTAACATCATAGTTCCTGTTTTCTCAGATACATTACATTGGTGGGTCACAGACATCCTGTGATTGATTGATACGCTCAGGTCTTTCTCCTCCTGACTTTTCCAACTGATGAGCCTCAGCTCATAACAGAAATTCTTGAGTCCCTAAAGTGCATGACCTCACACTTTGCTATTACATTTCATCCCATTTCTATTATTTGTCTTCTAGGCTTCACAAGCTTCTTTCAAAAAATTTCTTGCTGGAGTTTACAGGGAATGTCCCATTACACACAATTTATTCCCTTCTTTCCTTTTACCACCTCTGTCCTGGCCACTTTCAAGGGACCTCAAAAAGGAGAAAACCAACAAAAATGGGAGAGGCACTATCATGTGCCCATACAGACTTTTGTAAACAGCAACAAATAGGAAAAGACTGTACATTGAAACTGATTTCGATGTTTTAACTTATCGCTAGAAAAGAAAAGGTTCTTGGCTCACGTTGTATCTTCAACTTCACTTATTCTTAACCAAATGATCACTGCATATACATATAATCTAATTCAGTAGACTTAGTATATTAATTAGGGCTGTTGATTAATCGCAGTTAACTCACGTGATTAACTCAAATTAATCAATTAATTGCAGGTTTAATCCGCACTGTTAAACAATAGAATACCAATTGAAATATATTAAGTGTTTTGGATGTTTTCTACATTTTCATAAGTATTGTATTCTGTGTTATAATTGAAATCAAAGCATATATTATTACACGTATTTGCACTATAAAAATGATAAAAGAAATAGTATTTTCAATTCACCTCATACAAGTACATTGTGAACAAAAAGCGGGCAGCATTATCGCCTGCAAATATAAACAAACTTGTTTGTCTGAGCAATTGGCTGAACAAGAAGTAGGACTGAGTGGACTTGCAGGTGCTAAAATTTTACATTTTATTTCTGAATGCAGTTTTTTTATACATAATAGAAACATTTGTAAGTTTTTTTTTATTATAAAGAGATTGCACTACAGCAATTATATTAGGTGAATTGAAATACTGTTGTCTTTACAGTAGAATTACTTTTAGTCAAAAATAAAGCGAGCACTATACACTTTAGTCTGTGTTGTAATTGAAACAGTATATTTGAAAATGTATCTGACACAGGTTAAACCATTAGTGGTATATACATTTTTGTGTATTAGTTAAACCATGTCATGTTTCCTAACAGTGGGTGTTTAAGTCCCATTAGTGTGGCTAGTGCTGTCTTCAATTCCTAACATAAACCTAAAATGCTTCAAAATGAAATTTCTATAGACTAGTCTGTTATTTCTAGCAGCCTTTATGTTTTATTATCCCATAGCACATTGTAGTGAGAGTTTTAGCTCAAAATGAGGGATCATTGGAAGATATTCAGATGTGAGGTTTCTTATACAGCAGATTCCAATCTTCTTAGGCTATACCACTATGGTCTCACTTCTGTTTTTTAGTCACGAGGACTGGTGTCTGATTTATAAAAACAATATAATTAACACAATTTCCTTTGTACTTCTAATTTTCACATGTATCTTGAAATGAGGCAAAGTTGTACATAACTAAGGGTATACTATTGTAAAGACTCAATATTCTTAGATCTCTATCCTTTTCTCATCAAAGACCTTTTTTCCCCTGATGATGCACGATGCACAGCAGATACTGTAAGTTACTCACAATTATTCAAGCCCTCTCTTTAAGAAGCCTGAAACTTCAGAGGATAGCAGTACCCAATAGTTACTCTCTAATTTAGTTTAATCAAAAATTAAAATTTCATCTACTTGTGCAGATTCATTTGTCTACTTCTATGTTAGTCATTAATAAATACTATATATTTGAACACCACTAGACTATATATGAAAATGATCAAATACCCTATTTATTCTCTTTGACAGGCAAGATTAGTTGTTTGACACTTATTTCTCAGTTTAAAACCCTCAGGACTTTGCCCCCTTACTCATCATAATTTATTGCTCTTAAAAATATCTTATAGCCAGATCTTATCAAAAGGCTTTACAAGAAAGCAAGTAAATGTTTGTCAAAACACTCACCTACTATATTTTCCCCTAACTACACCAACAGTGTCATGTTTTTCACCTTAAAGACAGATTACTGATTAATTCCAGTAGGTCCTTATTTTTCTGTTGTACCAGTTTACTTGCATGTCAATTAGTTTCACTGAAAATGAGGTGAAATTCTTCAGTGGTCTGTAATAAATCCAATTAAAGTTAAGGATGGTGTTTTAATTTCACCTTTGAAGTGAAAAATCAGCCTTAGCCTTTCCATAGTTTTAATGATTAGTAAACCCAGAGGGAAAGAAACACTTTAAGCAAAAGAAAAAACTATAATTTTACTTGAATAAAAGTAACAGTACTTTAATTGCCTTTTACTTAGGGAAAAAGTTGGTCTCTTTCATGTTGTTTGCAGTGTTGTAGCCATCTTGGTCCTGGGATATTACAGATGCATATGGTGGTAATGTTTATTGGACCAGTCTCTGGGGGTAAGAGAGACAAAGTTGGGAACTAGGCAGAGCTGGGTGCAGTTGGGAAGCTTCTCTCTCACCAACCGAAGTAGGTCTAATAAAAGATGTTACCTCACCCACCTTCTCTCTAATATCCTGGGACCTGCATACCTACCACAGTCCTTACAGAACAATTAAGGGGGGTAAGGAGCGATGAGGCTGGGCGGGGTGGGGCTGTGCTCCCAGCTGTGCTGGGGGGTGGGCATTCTTTGGTATTTCCAGTCGTCTGCTTCCCCGCCCCATTTTGACTCCCCCGAAGGCTGCGGTCAAACGCTGCTGCTCCAGGCGGTGGATCCTCTCCTGCATCAGGGGGTGGCAAGCCTACGCCGGTGGGCGACGCCCCGCACAGCTCCCTGTAACACCCCCGCCCCGTGTCCCTGAGGAGGCTGGGCCTCAACACTACGTCGCCCAGTGGCCTGGAGGCAGAAGGTTCGATCTGTATCACGTGGCCTGCCCTGACGCGTCTCCTTCCCCTCCCCCGACCAAGTCACGAGGAGAGCGTCCGTTGGGGCTACGTCAGGAGCCAAACAGAGCGTCTATGAGACTGAGTGTGGGAAACGGTAGCGGGCGAGGGGCTGCGGAGTAGGCGCGAGGAGAAGGGGTGGAGTTAGGGCGTGCAGAAGCTGCCAGTACCAAAGCATCAGGGAAGGGGGGCGTGGTCAGCGCACGAGGGAAGAGGAGGGAGAAGGACGGGGCGATTCGGCGAAGTGTCCCCGCGCCTGAGGGGCAGTGAGAGCGCCAGGGGTGGTCGGCGCGGGAGGGACCAACAAGGGTCGCGCTAGCGCGTGTGCCCCGGTGAGAGGGCGGCGGGGGGCGGGGCCTACCTCTGTCCGTAGTGATTGCCCACCCCTTGAGTGACAGACGGAGTCCGAGTGAGGGAGCAGGGTCGGTAGCTGGCGCGGCCGGTGCTCGCTCTCCGCACACGCGATCCAGTGCTATGAGGCGGCCCTGAGAGTCGCGGCGGGGAGCTCAGCCCAGCAGGAGCCCGGCGCGGCCCGGGGGGACTGGGTCTCGCTTCACACCCCCGGCCAAACCGATGACTACGGCAAACTGCGGCGCCACTGACGAGTTCGACTTCAGGCTGATCTTCGGGGAGGACGGGCAGCCGAGCCCGGGGCCGCCGTTGGGGCCTGCAGGTGCGTCTCTGCGGCTGCGGTCGGCTGTCGCGGTCCGCCTCCCCGCGGTGCGAGGAGGGGCGCTGGTTCCCGCTTTCCGAGGGGCCGGGCCGGGCTGGGCTGGGGGGAGCTGCCTAGCACTCTGGTGGGGAACGCTCCTCCCCATGGCGCGGAGGCCCCGTCGGGATCCTCCAGCCCTGCTTGTGGTTCGGGGTGAGTCCTGGTGGGGCAGGAGTGACGAGACTCTGCACCTTCCCCCTGCAGGGCGCCCTGCTAGGGCGCTGCTCAACCGGTTTCCCCTGAGCTGAGGGGCTCTAGTGGCAGCGACACTCGCGCACCAGCCAGCCTCCATTCGGGCAGTGTCGCCTCCCTGACACTGCCTTGGAAGTCAGGCTGCAGAGGCATAACGCGAGGATGGCCCAGTCACCACCGCATAGCGAACTCAGAGGCCTCCGTAATAATCCACGAAGCGCTGGAGACCCCCGCCTGCAGCGTGCTCGCACTTGGGCCATTCAGGGGCTGTCTGCCTCTTTCCCTAATACCTTGTAAAAAAGAACTGGCCTAGAATAACTTGGAATGGAGGGAGTCTCTGTACGTGCCTTGAACCTCACTGTGTTGTTTGGGAAGTAGTGTAGTATGGGCTTCTCCTGCCCCCAGCGTCTAACTTCCCAAGTGAGAAACTGAGCTAAGTTGAAGAGCAGGGATGTGCAGTCTCTTCCTTCTAGGAGCTTGCATCAGGAAGCAACACAGTACAAAGAAATTATGGTCTAGCTATATATTTATGGGTACTACTGAACGGCATTCTATCCCACCACACAGTGTTTTGGGATTAGTACAGGCTTTCTTTAGTTTCTTCTTGGCATTTTTTTTTTAATGGTACCAGATTTCAGTTTCACTGACAACCTGGTTCTCATAGGTTAGAAACCAAGTAATATTGGTAGGTAGTAAGGTATGAAGTGGGGAATGTTTTTTGGTGTTACAATGGAAAATCTATAATACACGTAGTGCAACAAATTTAAAAATGTCACTTGCTAGTGATACTTCTGGGTTTATTTTATCTATACAGCTTTTACATATCTCCTGTTGAGTGATCAGGGTTTTTTCACTTTCAGAGATATCACTTAGATGAGAACCATTTGTTTCTTGTTAGATATTGTTGATCTTTCTATGCGCTTTATTTTTTTTTTTTTTGTTCTCTTCTTGTTTTGTTTTAGCTAAGTACTCTATTTTTACCTGTAAAACAGAACCTGTATTATTGGAAAATACAGAATTAAAGTAAATCATAAGTATGGTGTAGGATGTACGCATATTAGGACTATTGCAACCTATGCAAGTTGGGAGTCACTGTGAAAATACAGTTTTGACCTGATTGTGGTAGTGTTGTGGAAGGCCCAATTTGTGTAACTGAGTTAATATGTTGCCTGTTGTTTGCCTGGTTTCAAGACACTGCTGAATATGGTATGTCTAGTCTACTAATAGTGCAGCCATTGTTCTGACTCTGTTCTCTCACTTGGCCGCGTGAGTAGTAGACACCTTTACAGTATCAGGATAAATGATAAAATTTTAATTGTAAATTTTAATATTAACCAAATATTATAAGTTGTATATATTAACAGCTTGCCTACCTTTGAGTATAATTAGGAAGTCGGCACCTAAGACCAAATGCATGACACCTTAAAAAGCACTTTTTACTAAGTCAGTTGCTGCTATGTAGAGCATTTCGAGGAAAAAAAATTTAATATCAAGACTACTGCTGTTCCAGTGGTCCTGGCTTTGTTAGTCAAATAGCATGCATGTCTGGTCTATAAAATACGTGTGATATAACTCAAAGGAAACCAAAGGAAAATTATAGCAATTGTTAATGGATACGGATCAGTGTTGATCTAGTGAAATTAAAAACATTAAAATTTGAAATGTTCTGCCATAGTGACAGCCTGAAAATAAAGCATGTCTCAGATTAATCATAGAACAAAAACTGAATTGGTCAAAATTCAATAGAATTTGGTAGAGTAATGTAGAATTAATGACGCAGACTAGTTGAAACTAGGATCAACCATTTTTACTATTGCGTACCTATAGAACGTTTGTTTGTGCAAAAGAGAATAACTGAAACATTTTTTAGGACTATCTGTAAACTAGATATTTGTCATTCATTCACGAGCCAGTTCATAATGGAAAACTTAGGGCAATGCTGAAATAGATTTGCGTATCCATTTAGGTGTAATCGGAACTGTAGCCCGGACAACCTGGGATCCATGTTCCCTTCTGATTTCCCCACATGTGCGAAGAATTTATTGCACCATAGGAGGTGTTATGTGAACTATACCTCCCACATGGTGACAAACAAAAATCATGTTTTGGGTGGGGCTGAGGGTCAGAGTTTGGAAGCGGGCTCACGGTTGCGGTCAAGGGGTTGAGGGCTCTGAGCGGGTAGTGGGCTCTGTGGGGGCTGGAGGCAGAGGGTTGCAGTGTGGGCCTGATTAGGGGCTCAGGCTAGGCAGAGGTTGGTTGGGGGTAGGACTCAGGTAGGCGATGAGGGGTCAGGGCGGCGCAGAGTAAGTGTGGGGGGTGAGGGCTTCTGGCTGGGGGTGTGGGCTCTGAGGTCGGGCCAATGATGAGAGGTTTGGGGTGCAGGAGGGTGCTCCTGGGCTATGGCAGAGAGAGAGGGGTCCCTGCTCTCCCTTCCTGCAGCAGCAGCTCCAGTCCTGAGACACAGGATAGGCTCCCTTCCCCTGGCCACGGCAGGTCCAGGGCCAAGGTAGGGGTCCCCCTCTCCTGGCTGTGGCAGGTTGGGGGTCAGGCTAGATTGGGGCTGGGGGAGGGACGCCTCTCCCATGGCTGCAGCAGGTCCTGGGCAGACGGGTTCCCTGAGCACTGCACGGTGCTAAATAGGCTGCTGCATGGCCACACAGTTTATAGAGAACTTGACTTGGGACTCCTAAATACATAGTCATGGTACAAAGGGGTTGGGACAGGTTCCTGCTTCTAAATACTATTATGCAAGAACTGCTAATCCTCTGCAATTAGTTTATTCTGTTTGAGTGTATTCTGGTAATTTGAGGCAAACTTTATAAATGCTTTATGTCTCGATTTTTGGTGTGGTCAGCTGTGCAATAGGATATATTATGTCCTGTCAGTTTGCTATTTTATGCAGGGAGGTAGATCTAAATCAAGGCAATTTAAATAATTATTTAAATCACTAAATGGAACGCCTTGATGTAAATAATCAGTTTTAATCGACTGAAATATAAATGGAAAAGTTATCTTGCTAAAGCAAGATGCATTCTCATACAGCTATTAAAGCATGTTGATTTACAACTAAATAGAGCCTTTGTTATCTTTGGTACCTATGTTTGCTATCTGGGAGAGTGCACTATAACTATATACCAGGGGTCGGCAACCTTTCACAAGTGCTGTGCTGAGTCTTCACTTATTCATTCTAATTTAAGGTTCTGTGTGCCAGTCATACATTTTAACGTTTTTAGAAGATCTTTTTCTATAAAGTCTCTAATATATAACTAAACTATTGTATGTAAAGTCAATAAGGTTTTTAAAATGTTAAAGAAGCTTCATTTAAAATTAAATTAAAATGCAGAGCATGCCTCCCCCAGACCGGTGGCCAGGAACCGAGCAGTGTGAGTGCCACTGAAAATCAGCTTGCGTGACGCCTTTGGCACTTGTGCCATAGGTTGCCTACCCTTGCTATATAAATTTATTTAAGCAATTATATAGCTTTTCAGATCCTTTTAATTATACGTTTTAGTATGTTAGAAAATGGTGAAAGATATATTGCTACTTATTAGATAATGAGCTTTTTGCTCCATGATTTGTCAGGCTGCATTAGAATAATGAGTTTAATTAAACACAGTCAACAATGTATAAATTTTATTTTTATTAAACAAGACCTTAACACAGTACATAACATATTATGCCATATTTATGAAGCCTAACCTCAAAAGTTAGTCCTATAAAAGATATTACCTCACCCATGTTGTCTGTCTTCTGTTGGTGTGAGAGACAGAGCTCTTCTTCAAGTCTGGGAAAGGTACTCAGAGTGTCACAGCAAAACTCAGGGTGGAACAGATTGTTTAGCATAAGTAATTAGCTCATATTGTAGGATTAATTCTCCACAAGAGGATGAGTGCTGACATTTATGTAGCATTCTATAACTGTCTCTCTATTTTACTTCATTGTGGAATATTTCCACAAATCCATACTGCTTAAAAACAGTCATGACATGTTTAAAGTACATTTGTCATGTGTGCATATTTTCTATTAATATCAAAGTTAGCACACATTTAAAAATGAGTCTCTAACATTGCTGTTTGTCTTGATCCTACTGAAAGGAATCCTCTGTAAACTGTCCACGGAGACAGTATTTGATGACATTCATTCTAATTCAAGGTAGAATTAAATGGTTTTCCCCCTGAAAAAAACAGCCTTTAACTCAGTTTTTAATAAGTGGTTCATTAATTTAGCATATTTATTTTTTATTTAAATGTTATAATCTCTTATAACAAGCTTAGGCCTTAACATAGTTGTATTAGATTCAGATTTCATTTTAAACACATTTATTTTTAAAAAGTAAAATATACTATAATTTAAATCAAAACCTGATTTTTAAATAAATCAGTTTAAAAATATCAGTTTAAAAAAATCTACCCTGGTTTTATACACTGTAAAAATGTACATGACATATGACAGTGGGAAAAGCTATAACTATTGTATTAGAAACATAATTTTTCATTTAAGTATTTAAGAAGCTTAAACCTAACTATAAATCTTTCCCAATCCATGGGAGGCTTTTAGGATTGTTTAAAGTCTTACCTTGTGCTGTGCTCCTCCTTAAAGGAAATATTGGATGGATGGTGGGGAGAAAACTTCTAGGCATGTGGGAGAAATGCCCAACATTACCATTTTTTGGTAATAACATAGAAGATAAGTCTAAGCTGACACTTCTAACTTTAAAATCACTTTTCCAGTTATCTAGTCAAGAATACGGTTGTGGTATGGACTGACTATATATTTTAGAACTATGAATATACAGACTGACTCAAAGAACTAAAAAGCCATCTACTTCTTCAGTGCATTTAATTTATTACATTTTTTAAAAAAACTCCTATCCAAGGGAGGCCAATTGAAGACTTTGGGCACACTGACACACGTTTCAAAGAAGAGGCATTTGAAAACCAAAATCGGTCATCACAGCATTTTTTTTCTTTCCCGCTTTTCTCTCTTTCTGTCACGTCATTACTCCGCAGTAGGTCATTGAAATTCGTGTGTAATGCTTAATTTTGTGCTGGATTGCAGGAACGGTGACCAACTTGACTAGCGTAGTTGTGCTTGTACTGGTTAATCTGAACAATAGTAATTGCTGTTAGGGTGGTCTATATGAAAAATTGTTTAGCAGTATGCACCAATCTAAAGTCTAATACTGCAACCTTTTAGTTTTCAGATGAGTAGGGGGGTTGTGAGAGAGTTCCAAATCCTGGGTGCTTCCTCCGTCCACTCTCCTTGTCATAGTGTAGTAATCTTGTCCTTGCCATAGTGAAGACAGAAATGTTCTTCATTTCTGGAATGTGTAAAAGCCACAACACATACTTGGACTTCTAATTAATAAAGGTTTTAGTTTCTCTTTGACTCGCAGCACTATTGATCAGTATTGTTCTACTATAAAATTTTAGGCTGACCTCAAAATATACCTCTACCCCAATATAACACTGTCCTCAGGAGCCAGAAAATCTTACTGCGTTATAGGTGAAACCACATTGTATTGAACTTGCTTTGATCCGCCAGATTGCACAGCCCTGCCCCCCTGGAGCACTGCTTTACTGTGTTATATCTGAATTTGTGTTATATCGGGTGGTGTTATATCATGGTAGAGGTGTATATTAAGACACAGAATTTTATAAAACTTAAACAGTTTGATAGTGGCAGCTATTTATGATTTCCTTAAGAGTTGCATATAGCAACTCTTAACTTTAAAGTAGTATTGGAATTGTAATACTAACGCTCCCTCACAATCCAGTAGATTTTCATTTGTATATTTAGTTCTGCCAAATGTTACTTAGACTTTCTTGAAAGTACAAATTACAAATTTGAGGGACTAATGTTTTTAAAACTAAACAGGGTGATACCAAATTTGTGTCTTTCCTTAGGAAAGATTAAGCTCGACTGTTCAAACATTTTATGTAATATTTGACGCTTCACAATGTTCGCTGTTGAATAATGTAAATGAGGCTCTGCATGTCAATATTTATATTTGTTTTACAAATAAAATCAATATACATTTAAGCAAGACAGTGACAGTGTATGGTATGTACATAACATGGTATGCCTCTTCTATCTCAGTTGGACAACGAGAGAGCCTATATATAAAGTGTTCATTAGTTTATAAATACGTGTATTTTTATCTTCCCTACAAAGAACCCAGTCCTGCAAATTGCTGATGGCCTTCAGTTCTCATTGTAGTCAGTGGGAACTGAGTGCATGCAGCACTTCCTAGGAGGTGGTCAGTGTCTTGCAGGGTCAGACCTGTAATAACACTGGTCTACAATTTTTGAGAAGTCGTCTGCTTCAGAGATAAAATGTGGCATTTATTATGTATTTTGATGTACTGAATTCAAATATGACAATTAAAACAACTGATTGGCTACTGTTTCTAAGATATTTAAGTTTTTACATTTTATGTCTATTTATTGTCTACATCTACACAATATACATATGTTTTAATCGATAAAGTTCAAACCTCAGTCTTTTCTGTGATTATGTTGCTTTACAGTGATAATTCCACCGTCACTGTTCATATATACACTGTTAAAAATCATCAAAGGTTATATAAATAAAATTTTTATAAACAAAAATGCAAAAAACTATTATTAACATAGTTTGGTCCTATTTCAGAATGTGATTATACTTGGCGTTCTTGCTTGTCTTGTATCATTAAATGTAGCATCCTCTTGTCACTGTTCTCAGCAATAGCTTTTCAAGCATTGATGTTGCTCTATTTGCCCTGATAGCGTCTCCATTGTTGCCAATTCGGTGAAACTGCTATGCCGTCTCGCTTCGCTCACTGCTCCGCACGTTCAGATGGAAAAAAAATCGAGATGAGAGTGCAAAAAAATGTATCTTTATGACATGTGCAACCAAGGCTTTTGATGCCTTGAGAGAGGTTTTCACCAACAACCGTGCTTATTGTCTCCTTTTGTTTTCCGAGGAAAATTTATTGCCACTAACGGAAGTCCTTTCCATGCTGTCTTTTCTGCCACGCAGTGGCATGGTCAAATGCAATCAATCTCGAAGAAATTCTTCGAATCTGAGACCAAACAAAGACACCTTCCTTTATCTTTAGCTTTCACTTAACCTTGAATTTCCACAGATTGGTACTTTAAATCTGCTTGTGTTTTGTCAATGGCCTGACAAAGTTCTTTCCATTCAGACCCAGCTTGATGTGTAAGGTGGTAACAAATCTTCCTTATTCAACAATTGTGGATGCTTGAACAATTTTCCTCCCAGGTTCCAAATGACTGTTGGAGTGGCCATTCCTTCTGATTGCTAATGGAATCTCTTGCCACGACTATCCCATTCGCCAGAGAAAACAGCTACTTTTGTATCCGTCTGCAGACCCAAGCAATAGAGCAACAACCTTCAAAATGCGCCACAGACTGCCACTTATGTTGTCACTAGATGTATGCACCTCAAAATTTGTTTCATTGCTGTCATAAGGTATCCTTTCATATGACTGCATTTATCCAGCTGGAATTGATGCCAAACATTGCCTTATGTAGCAAAAACAGCTAAGACTCATCTTGATGAATCAAGAAACACTCCAACTCATCTGGCATCGTGATACGCGGTTGATGACTGCCACACTACATCGATTATTGTTCTTTTCAGCTACAAGATCACTTTCCATGAAGAAGAAGGACAGACCCTTTGACTAATCACAACAATGGCAAACCCAACATCACCTGCCAGGATGTATGTTCCATAACCGCGATATTCTGATACCCAACAGCTAGCTATGAGACCAATCAACATTTAAGGCATCATTTTCGTTCTCTCAGTGACCCAAAGTGATAGTAAGTTTTTTTGATATCACATTTATTTCAGAATCATTTTGCGTCTAGAGCAGTAGGGACCAGACTTGTTCTATGGCGTATTGTTTTGTATTGTTTAAGTGAGAAGGTGAACCTAACTTAAAAACATGTTTGTGCAGCTGTGACTTTTAATTTTTCATGCAGAATCAAAGTTCTTCCATTTTCTTCTAATTAACCACTCATAATCAATTCTGCTGAGGTGCAGCTAAAAATTTATTGTCTGGATGCACTGACGTATATACTTTGTGTATCTCATAGAAAATCTTATTTGTACAGTAGTTAACTTCCATCATTTTTTCTGGAGATTTTAATAGTACGCATAGTGCAAATTCTATCTGATTATGTAGTTGGACATCTGCGATTGGGAATCACAAACCTTCTCTTTATTACAGTTTATATCTCACATCTTTCTTACAGTCATAGTAAAGACATTAGAAATCTTAGTTTGATTTTCGTCATGAAATGATGTCGCCTTTGAAAATCTTTGCACATCAGATTTACTCTCAAGTTACTGTGTTTATCAGAGTCTACTAGATTTGCCAAAAACATCTACCTGTTTTCATGAGGTTAGACTTAATGCACTTTAAATAGACAAGCTTACAACTGTCTAGACGAACTATACACACAATTTTAGTTATAATCATTAAACAAAAGAAAATTAACAATAGAGTTGCTTCATCCTTTTTAAAAAAGATAAACTATTTGCGATGTCCAATATCGTTACATCTTATGTCTCTTAGGTCTTTTAGATCCCAGTCATCAGCTGGCTGTGCCAGTTCACCTATTTCTCATGCAGCAGATTGAGGCCTAATATGCATGCGACAGAGAGTCTCAGTATAATAACTACTATCTTACACACTATACAATAGTTTAAACATAAATTGTAAAACCTCATCTTGTTCGTGTGTATTATGTTGCTTACATGAATAATTCCACCTGTCCTGTTTCATATATACACGTTAAAAATCATGCAAAGGGTTATATAAAATAAAATTTATTATCCAACAGCTAGACTAGAGCCAATCAACAATTTTAAGCATCATTTTCGTTCTCAGTGACCCAGAATTAGTAAAGTTTTTGACTACATTTATTTCAGAAGCATTTTGGCTGTAGAGCAGTGAGGGAACCAGACTTGTTGCTAATTGGATGTATTGTTTGTATGTAATGTGGAGGTGAACCTAACTTAAAAACATGTTTGTGCAGCTTGTGACTTTTAATTTTTTGCAAATCAAGTTTCCATTTGTCTATTAGCCACTCATAAGCAATTTGCTATTGATGGTGCAGCTAAAAATATTGTCTGATGCACTGCTGTGATACTTTGTGATCTCATAGAAATTTGATAGGTACAGTATTTTAACTTCCATCATGTTTTTCAGTATAGTAGCATAGTGCAATCTACTGATTATGGGTTGACATCTGCGAGGGGGGAATCACAAACTCTTTATTACAGTTTTTATCTCCATCTTTGCTACAGTCATAGTAAAGATTAGATAATCTTAGTTTGACTTTTGTCAAAATGAGTGCCTTTGAAAATGTCTTTGCACAGGTTTACTCTCAAGATTACTGTTTTGTAGTAGGTACAGTATTTGCAAAAACACTAATGTGTTATAGTTAGACGTTAATGCATTTTAAATAGACAAAGCTTACAGATTTCTTGCGACTTATGCACACAATTTAGTAATCTAAAACAAAAGAATTGTATTGTAACTAATAAGTTGCTTCATCCTTTTTAAAAAGAAAACTTTCAGTCTAATTACGTTTAACTTAGTCTTGGTCTTTTAGATTCCAGTCCAGCAGTAGGGCTAGTGCAGTTCACCTCTTTCATGCAGCAGAGCCTTATGCTGGACAGAGATCTCAGTTAATTGAAAACCTCTACTTTTTTTTAAATGTTATTCAGACTTGATACTCTAAGTTTGCTAATTAAGAGTTGTGGGAGTTTCTGGTTTGTTTTTGTTTTTCCCCTGGTTAGGTCTCTGTACTAGGGAGTGGGGGCTAATGACTCATTTTCTAGTTAGATGCAGAAACTTACTGCCCTTTAAAGAAGCCTTTATTTTTACAAATATTTACATGGTGACTGCCACAGTGATATCTGGCTGCATTTTTACAGGTTTGAATGATATCAATTCTTAAGTACCAGTGGAATATTTAGAGTGTTGAATGCTTGTCTTATACATTTATGTCCCTAAATGCTTCTGATGAGGTGATAAGCATCTAAATTCCTCCTAGATCAGGGGTAGGCAACCTATGGCATGGGTGCCGAAGATGGCACGCAAGCTGATTTTCAGTGGCACTCTCACTGCCCAGGTCCTGTCCACCAGTCCGGGGGGCTCTGCATTTTAATTTAATTTTAAATGAAGCTTCTTAAACATTTTAAAAGCCTTATTCACTTTACATACAACAATAGTTTAGTTATAAGCTTGTAGAAAGAGACCTTTTAACGTTTTTAGAATGTATTACCGGCACATGAAACCTTATTTTAGAGTGAATAAATTATTCACTCGGCACACCACTTCTGAAAGGTTGCCGACCCCTGTCCTAGATAGAGGGCTTGCTGCCTGCCTACTAAAAGCAAAATAAACCCTAACAAACCATAATTTTGCAGATGCCGGGGTGTAGCTGTTGCGCACAAAGCTAATGCTGGAGTTAAGTGTGTGTATAAGCAAAGGTGGCACAAAGCTCATGTTTGCAATCTGTTGACTCTTGTGTGCTACCTAAGTATAGGGCATGCCTCCTGTGCTTAATTAAATCAGCTTTTTGAAGCAGAGACTTGCCACATTTTTTGCTAAGCACTCTGCTCACTTGTGGCACTGTACAGGTTAGTAATAAATCATTCTCACTATTTTTAGTCCCACCGCAAATTGATTCAGACGTATGTAAGTGTGAGGGGGAGGGATCTGATTCTTAGCCAAAACATAACACAACTTTTGGTTAACATATTTGAAAATTTCTTAACATTTTTGCACTCTGATTATTTTATCCATCTCTTATTCTCCGTAGAGATGTTTTTCTTACCTTTTTCTTTTTTTCTCCATTCCTGTTCTGTCTAGACTCGTTGTCTTTTTCGTCCATCATCCATTTCTTAATTGATGCTGTTAGCTTTTAGCTGTGCTGTTGCTGCTTTGCTTCACTGTGCCTTGATTTTTTTTAACCAGAGGTGCTTTAACAATTTAACAAAATTGGATGGAGCTGAGTGCTAGTAGCATATAGTGAAAACTAGTTTGTCTGCTGACATTGCAAGCATGTGATGAGAAAGTAATATGTTCTGAAAGAGCACTCTCTGCCTTTCCTTCCCTAAAACAGCTGAAGAGAGACCAATCATAGTTTGTGTTTATAGTGTTTGCTGAGGGGAGGTGGGGAACAGAACAGCTGTACATCATATATTTATGATGGAAAACATTGTGGATCTGTGGCAAAAACCTTGCCACTTCAGACTGTACTACAGCGGTATTGATTGAGGACTAATTGGTCTGAGGGAGAGCAAAAATGAAATGTGTGCTAGGGTACCTTTTTATCCAGCATTCTTTATTGCTAACTGGCTAACAGTACAACATTTTTATCCAAAATATTTCAGGAAAATCCAAAAGATTGAATTACCGAGGAAAGCTGACAGATTTTCACACTTCTGGAGTGGTCCTTTTCTTTTTGTTGTTGTTCAGATCTCACTGTTTATAAATTGAGGGCTTCTTTTGGGTATGGCTACACTTGCAGCTGTACAGCGCTGGGAGTAACAGCTGTCTTCGTACAGCTGTGTAGGGAAAGCGCTGCAGTGTGGCCACATTTGCAGCATTTGCAGCACTGTTGGGAGTGGTGCATTATGGGCAGCTATCCCACAGAGCACCTCATCCCATTTTGGCGCCGTGGGTTGTGGGACGGAAGGGTGCGGGTCATTCTGCTTCCTGTCCCAACGCCCCGTGATGCATCGCTTCAGATCCCATCAGTCACTGTTTTTCCGTCCACATTTGGCACCATTATGACTCTCCCAACGATCTCTGTGCAGCGCGATTTCTGTGGGAAATGGAGCCCGAGCTGCTGAGGAGTATGCTGATGAGTCTCGCCAGCACATCACGTTTGGCAGTTGAGCTGTTCTGGGTTGAGATTATTAAACAAAGCTGCCTCTGGTTAACTGTTGCCATTTTTGCCTTTCGAAAGTGTCCTTGACTACTCGACTGCCCGTATCATCGACTGCTCAGAGGGCTACAAAACCTCGGGAAGAAGCCTCGCGAAAAGCAAAGAGACGTGCTGTAAAGCAATTATGGATCACTGCAGAGAAAGTAAAAAATGCAGGATCTGGAGGGAAAGGGAAAGCAAAAGCAGGATCTGCCAGAGAAACGCAGCGGCTAAGAAGAAAAAGCAACAAGCAGCTGATAAACATCCTGGCGTGCCAAGTGGACTCTATCCAGTCACTTGTAGCCATGCAGGCAGAGCACTACCATGCCAGCCCTCCCGTCCCAAAGCTCTTTCCCTTGTGCCCCAATGTCAGCTCAAAACCCCCTTCCCCAGCATCCAGGTTCTTACCACCACCAACTGTCCAAACTGTACGTTCACCAACAGCCCTGAGAACTACGACCCTTACCTCTGCACTCAACCCCATCACCACTGCAGTATAGGCATCCTGAAGTGCAGCAGCCATTGCACAGCACTCAGACAGACATATTCAAACCTATGACTGTACAGTTCCCCACTCCACCCCCCTGCCCTTTTAGGTTCCAAAATGTTGTGTGTCTGTCAAGAAAATATTTTCTTTTCAATAATGAATTCTTGGCTTTGAAAACAGTCTTATTATTGCAGAAAGTGAAAGATACCATAGCAGGAAAGAAACAGGCGTGCAGATCATTTTAGGAAAAACAGACTCCTACTAACATTGTAAAACACCGCATCACTCCCGTGCAAGGCACCAAACATTACTGTTGGTTTTCAGCCTCAAATTCTCCCTCAAGGCATCCCCAATCCTGTAGCCCTATGCTGGGCCTCTCTAGTAGCCCTGCTCTCTGGCTATGCAAATCACTCCAGGCGTTGAACCCAGAGGTCATGCCTGACTGAATTCTCACCCTTCCCTTCACAAATATTATGGAGGTACGCATCGCGGATATAACGCAGGGATGCTGCTTTCCCCCTCCCAGTCTAGCTTCCCATACAGAGATCGCCTGCACCTTTTTAAATGGCCAAAAGCACACTCCACAGTCATTCGGCACCGGCTCAGCCTGTAGCTGAAACCGGTCTGCTCCTGTCAAGCTTCCCTGCATACGGTTTCATGAGCCAAGGCATTAACGGGTAAGCGGGTCTCTAAGGATCACAATGGGCATTTCAACGTTCCTACCGTGATCTTCCGGTCTGGGAAAAAAAGTCCCAGCCTAGCTTCCTGACAGGCCACTCTTCCGAAAGATAGTGTCATCATGCACCTTTCCAGGACAGCCTGTGTTAATGTCAATGAAATGCCCACGGTGTATCCACAAGGCCTGGAGAACCATAGAGAAATACCCCTTCTGAATAATGTACTCGGATGTAGATGGGGTGGCGCTAGATAGGAATATGCGTCCATTTATCGCCCCTCCACAGTCAGGGAAACCATTTGTGCGAAGCCATCCACAACGTCCTGCACGTTCCCCAGAGTCACGGTTCTTCCTAGCAGGATGCGATTAATGGCCCTGCAAACTTGCATCAACACGATTCCAACGGTCAACTTTCCCACTCCAAACTGGTTCGCGACCGACGGTAGCTGTCTGGAGTTGCCAGCTTCCAGATTGCAATAGCCACCCGCTTCTCCACTGCAGGGCAGCTCTCAATCTCGTGTCCTTGCGCCGCTGGGTGGGGCGAGCTCAGCACACAGTCCCATGAAAGTGGTTTTTCTCATCTGAAAGTTCTGCAGCCACTGCTTGTCATCCCAGACTTCAGTGATGATGTGATCCCACCCACTCAGTGCTGGTTTCCCGAGCCCAAAAGCGGCTTCCATGGTGCTGAGCATTTCCGTGAATGCTGTGATGGAGTAGGGTCTGTCTGTGTGTGGGGATGGGGAGCTGGGGATGTCTTTAGGTGAGGACAGGATTTTTAAGCCTGTAACCTGAGCCAGGGGGGGGGGTTAGCACCTTGGCCCGGAAGCTGGACAAAGGACTCAGCTGGCTGGAGGAGGGGCAGTTGAGTTTCGGTTTTGGGCTAGGGTGATGAATTCAGGGAATCCTATGCTGGGATCCAAGGCGCCCTGAACCCCGAGAAGGACTCGATTGAGGAGTCCTGGTTGGGCCTTCAGGCTCTTCTGTAACCTGCATTCCTGTTGTCCAATAAAACCTTCTGTTTTACTGGCTGGTGAGACTCACTGTGAGTCCCAGAAGAGGGTGCAGGACCGGACTCCCCCACATTCCGTGGACAATGCACAAGTAATTTAGTGTCATACGCGTCAGGCGACTCGATATCATTGTCGGACTCCTCACTGTCACTTTGGAGTGAAGGAACTAGAGCTTTGAACCTTGTATTCCTTTCCTTTTTTGTGTTCTCTACAGCTACATGGTAGTTACAAACCAAGATTTAGATTATACTAAAGGAGTGGATGGGCAGATCAGCAGTGTTGCTTTTAAAGAAATGAGTTATGTGAGTAGATGTAAGCAGTCAAACTGCTGTTTGTTAATGTAAATAAGGGAGATGTTGTCTAAAGCCGCTCTTGTGGGTCAAGGGAGTATAGACAGAGGAGACCTGGCAGTAAGCCCAGTCTCTAAAACAGCATTCAGGTCATTGCATTTTCCCAAGCGTGCCGTATGAAGTTCAAATGACAGTGGAATTTGAGATGAGTGAAATGATCGGTAAAACTTAGTAAAATCACAAGCAGGAGCAAGCTTTTAACACCCCAGCACTTTATTCCAACTTGAACACATCTGTCTGTTCATATGTACTATATGCTATTCTTATGCAATATTGTATTGTGGCACTTTTCTCAGCAGTTGGACTTTTCAAAGTTACTTTACCAGGGTCTGACTGAATTTGCAAAACTGCAGAGAACTGCGAATAGATTTGCAGGCTGTGTTATTGGCTGTTCATTTCATTAATTGAAAACAGAACAGCTGGAATGTAATCATGTACAAGGTTGATTCCATTAAGTATCTCAGCGGCACTGCTTGAAAAGTAACCCCAAATTGAACAGGTTTCAAAGCCTGCTGCCCAAAATTGCTTTTGTGTCCAAGACTGTGTATGTAAGAGAACAGAATATCCACAATTTTAATATGTTTTTTCCACATCAGTATGTGAGGCAAACATATTTTTGATTTTCGCTAAATATATTGAGCTTGTTTCCTATTTGTAAAAATTCAGTATTGATGCTTATATTGGTTTGACAAATTAATTTAGATGTCATTCTGGAAACATTTGTTTCCTGGTGAGAATAAATAGTCTAAAACAAATTAAATTCAAGGTAAACTTGTATATACCATTTCTTAATTTTTTTTGTGGAACATGTTAAAAGATGTTGCTCTTATGTGGTTCTGATTTTTAGCACCCCCTGCCCCTCAAAAGTTCAGTATAGTGTCATACTGCAAGCCTTCACATTTTGACTGATAAATATGTAACTCGTGGCTTTGTAAAAGATAAAATCAGGACAATTTTTCATTTCCCTGTGTGGAAAAATAGCCCATGGACTGATTAGATGTTTTTGGTTACTGTTAGTATGGTGGTTTTGTGTGTGATGTACAAGCTCACAAAACATACATAAACTCACTCTGAGCTTTTGATGATGATGATGACGACAACCTGGATCTTAGGAAAATACTGTACTTGAGGATAGTGGGATGTAACACACTTACTCAAACTTTGGTAGTATATGCTTTGACCAGAATCCTTATCTTTCATTAGATGCCTACCTTTCTCTTTAAGAATTATTTTAGAATAACATTGATATATAAACTTCTGGTATGAGATCACTTATCTCTTTGACTTGTTAGGGGGAAAATTGAATGGCTATGTAGATAATAAAAATGTCTGAGCATAAACTATTGTTGCTTCTTTAGAAAGCTAGAAGGGGAGCACTTTTTTTTTTCTAGTACAAAAAAATGGTGTGGTATTTTAGAAGCTATTTTTTTGAATGAGATAAAAGGTAGTTGATGTGTATATTTTGTATAGCATTTGGATTTTGAATTCTCTTGTGGTATAAAGGTACTAAAGACAGTAATTGTTCTGAATTAACAATAAAATGAAGTTGCATATATTTCAGCCACTAGCAATAACACTTCCGAACAAGATGTTTGAGTGCTTTTGGGATTTGGAAATACCAGAATCTATTTGCTGCCTGTAATTAACTAGTATATTACAGGGATGTTGTATAAACATCTTACGGACAAGGGCTTCTTTAAGTCTGCTTGATATAGAGGATTGAGGTGTTTGGAAGATGAAGTGATAGCATGACTGCATGATTTAACATTAGTTTGGGGTGACTGTATTGCTCACTCGTGACTTTGCCACTTGAGTGTATGCAGGTCATTCCAAACAAGTGCTAAGAAAAGCTATATGTTGCCACAGGGTCATATTTTAGAGAAAATATTTTAACACTGAAGTAAGCTATTGTATTCCTTCACTTGTAAAGCCAGGTACCTTAAGCTATCTGTACAGGCTTCAGAGTACCAAATATTAAAAAAAAAAAATGTTGAAACCTCTAGATTTTCTATAAATCAGTGTTGTAACTTTATGGTAAATACCTTGTGGACCTGCAGTGATAGACACAGACCCTGTAATCCAAGTTCTTCAATGGGATAAGGTTTGTGGGTTTGCTTTCTGCATAAGAGCTTGATACAGAGGTGGATTATGCTAGTCCTAGTTGGCTTCCTTTTGTAGCTTTCTCATAGATTGATATGGAGGAAACTGAATGACCAGTCATTTTGCGCTGCAAACTCTTAACGCCGGAAACATGCTGCAAAGGAAAGCTTTCCTCCGGGTTTGCTTGCCTCTCTCAGTCCCCATGTCTTCTGCCCTATCACTCTGTCTGATTCCTATTTCTAGCTGCTTTGCTCACTCTGCCAGTTGATTAACAAAGTGAAGCTATGATTTTGTTAATTTTTTATTGATACTTAGCAGCTGCAGAGCTCAGAGCCTCAATACAAGGTCTTAATTCACTTCAGTTCCTCAAAATACATGAGTGTTTTAAGTCTGCCAAACACTGAAGGAAGACTAGAACAGTATGCCTATAAAATGTATTGACCAAAACCCATAATATTAAATTCAGTTTAACAATTTGGATGAATTGGTGGTGGAGAAAAAAGTTACTTCTTTGTTTAAATCCTTTGTCTTGTGCCCTGTCCAACTAGCTGGACTGGGAACAGTTGAGGGTTTTGGAATCATATCCTCTTGCCCCTCTCTCATGTTGCGAAGCAACTGCACAGTTGCACTGTTGCTGCTGCTTTGTTCTTAGGGATGGGGAAATAGCTGAAAGATCTTTGTAAATATGCATCTCTTGCTCCTACCATCTACCCACTGCTTGCTGAGCAGTGAGGCAGGCTTCAGAGAGTAGGGAGAACACAATCTCTACTTTGACTCTTCAAACCTTGCTCTCCTTGTGTAGGAAACTACACGTGTTCAGTTACCAACATTAATGGATTATTATCACAACAGATCTGCAAGCTCGGAAAAGTGTGTCACCCCACCTGTTTTTAAACAAATTGGGAATAGAGGCAGAGATTTAAAAACTTGTTAGTAAAGATGTGATTGTAGCACAGGTAGCTTATACACCTACTAGAAATACTAAAGCTAGCATAGGTAACAGTGTAGACATGGTGGCATGGGCTTTAGCACAGGCTAGCAACCCAAGTAAACATATGTCTGTGTTGCAGCTGGAAGATGCAGTTCCCAGTATAAACAGACTTTCAGTCGCTCAGGCTGAGCTAGAATGCTAAAAATAGAAGTGTGGATATTGTGGCACTAGTGGCCCTCAGGCTAGCTACTTGTGTCCAAGTTTCCATAACATCCGGGTCTCAGGCACATGCAGACTCCACCTGCAAATAATTCATATTGGCTATACAAGCTCTACGAGACTCCATCTCTCACCCCCTTCTTGTCTTTTAATAGTGTAATATGGAATCTTGTGGGTCAGAATGAGTTGTGAAAGGAAGTGAAACGCTTGTACCTTTCAGCAGCTTGTGAAGTTGGCAGAGTAAAGGTATGTGTTTTGACAGGTGTTTGTGGGTATTGCTGAAAGAGGGCAGAGTTTTATGGTTGTATGAGAAACCTTAAGTGTGGATTTCCTTGTTTTCAGAAATTTAAGGTTTTGCTGAACCATAATTCTATCTGGGTGGGGGGTGTGGGTTTTTGCTTTTTAGTTTTCTGGACAGGAAAAACTAAATTGTTGGTAAATGTGAGTAGTCGTTTAGGCTGTTTAACCTATGTCCTGTAATTTGAATACCGACCCAAATTAGTCTGTAGTCAGCAGTCTCCATGGTATGGTATACTCCTTGCTCTTACACATTCTGTAACCTCTTGATCCAGGAATTGCCCAGAATGCACATATTGGCAGTGCCCATGTTTCTTTCCCTTTTTTACCTGTCTTGGGTGGAGACCCTTGTCTATCTGTCTCCGCACCAGGGTATTTCCAGCCTGCACAGATCCCTGCCTATACAGGTTATTTAATATTAAAGATACAGAAAAGAAGGAAAAACAATTAAAGCATTTGGAATATCAAGTATTAAGGCTTTCATTTTAACAGCATTTCTTGTTTCCTTTCCCTTTAGCTGGAGAGAGTTTTAGGAGGACTTGTGTTTAACAGTCTCTTAGGTGGTAACTGTCATTTTGGAGAAAAGAGAAGAGATGACTTGAGATGGGCTGAAGCTGTTGCTGCTGTTGAAGTCTGATCCTGTTTCATCTCAGATGGTGTTTAGGATTGAGCTGCAGCTCTTAGGGGTGGTGATCTCATCGGAGTACCTCTCTTTTTAGTTCAGTTTGGTGAGGACATCTCTCAGGATCAGGGTGATGAAGGCCCAGGGTCCAGGAGATGGTGGGAATGGTAATTATAATGGTGAAACATGATTCAGTAGCCTCCACCTGTTCTTTCTTCCAGCACCCAAAAAAAGAGAGGATTGGGAAGAATAGCCTAGCCCCTCATTCCTTTGTCCACCAGTTAGACTGAATATCCATCACACAAGTTCCACATCTTCTGTTTTTTATCAAGCATAATTTTAGTTCTTGAACCATATCAGTAGGCCTTATTGTTTAGACTAATTCAGTCTGTCTACTTTTTGTACCTTTCTCCATCAGCACAGGTTATTGTGACTTCTTTGAACTTTTACATACTTCACCATTGAAATCACAATTAGGGTAAAGTCATCAGCCCAGTTATCACTGTATTTGAACCTGATGGCTTCCTTCATGCTGCTGATGTGCCAGTAGAGTCATTGAGAGCACAGAAGAGACAGGCTTTTGGTCTTCTGTTTGAGTGGTTGGTCCCGAGCAGTTGGGAGCAGACATTACAGAGAGAGCCCTGGGTGGAGGGAGTGTGCTCGCTCTAGAGATGGTACGCTTGCAGTTCTGTCAGAGGTGGGGGCTGAGAGGAGGGAGCTTGCTCATTTGCTTTGTGAGATTGATATGTGTAGTCTGGTCAACAGTAGGATGTGTGATAGGCTTCAATATGCTCAGGACTGCATCTTTGGAGATTTTAGCTGTTAATTTCAAACAAATCTTTGAGCATGTGCAAACAGCAGTTTTTCAAAGGATTATAATTTATGAAGATCTGCCCCAATTTTGCTTGGGATGTTAAAAGGCACATCCCTAACACAGGGACCACCCCCTGCCAAATTTCAAGTTTATCCTCCAAAGCATTGGGTTGCTGTAGTTCACTAGGATCAGATGATATTCACACGCGTTCAAGGAACTCATATGAAATTGCAAAGCTACTAACTGTAGTACGTAGCCTATCACTGAAACAAACCTCTGTCTCAGATGACTAGAAGGTAGTGTAGTAAATGTAATGTCAATTTTTTAAAAAGTTGACCCTAGCAATTAATGGCCAGTAAGCTGAACTTAAGTACTAAACAGCTTGGTAGAAACTATAGTAAAGAATTATCAGACAGATAGGAAAACATGATTTGTGGGGAAGATTCTAGTTCCGGGGTGGCCAGCCTGAGCCTGAAAAGGAGCCAGAATTTACCAATGTACATTGCCAAAGAGCCACAGTAATAAGTCGTCAGCTCCCCCACCCTGCACCCAGCGCCTCCCACCCATCGTCAGTCTTGCCGGTCAGTGCTTCCCGCTCCCTCCTCAACCTCCCAATCGGTTATTTTGTGGCATGCAGGAGGCTGGGGGCGGGGGGGAGAGTGGAGGAGAGAGCAAGGGCACTGCAGGCTCAGGAGAGGGGGTGGGAAGGGGTGGAGTGGGGGCAGGGCCTATGGCAGAGCAGTGAGCACCCCCCAGCACATTGGAAAGTTGCTGCCTGTAGCTCCAGCCGTGGAGTCGGTGCCTATACAAGGAGACGCATGTGGCTCCACAGCCACAGTTGGCCACCTTATGTCTAGTTGATGGCTTTTGTAAAGGGAAGTATACCTCACCAATCTATTAGAGTTCTTTAAAGGTGTCAACAAACATGTGGATGAGGGTGATCCAATTGAGATAGTAATATTTGGGTTTTCAGAAAGCCTTTGACAAGTTCCATCACCAAAGGCTCATAAGGAAACTAAATAGTCATAAGATAAGAGAAAATCCTGTCATGGATCAATGACTGGTTGAAAGATAGGGGGGAAAAATGGTCATTTTTCCCATGGAGAGAGGTAAAGTGCAGAGTTCCCCAAGATTCTGCATAAGGACCTGTGCTTTTTACATATTTAGTAATCTGGAAAAGGGGGTCAAGTGGCAAAGTTTTCAGGTACACAATTACTCAGGATAGTTAAGTTCAAAGTTGACTGAAAAGAGGTACAAAGTGCTCTCACAAAACAGGATGACGGGACAACAAAATAGCAGATGAAATTCAACATTGATAACGGCAAAGTAATGCACACTGGAAAAAATAATCCTAACTACATGTATATGATGATGAGTTCTGAATTAGTTGATACTACTCGTGAAAGAGATCTTGTAGTGACTGTGGCTAGTCCCCTGAAAACTTAGCTTGGTGCAATGCACAGTAATGGTCAAAAAAGCTAACCAAATGTTAGGAACTATTAGGAAAAATAAGACAGAAAATACCATAATGGGATATATAAATAGTAGGGGTGCCAAGTGATTTAAAAAAAACAACCACAATTTAAAAAATGAATAGTGATTAATCACACTTAATAGAATACCATTTATTTAAATATTTTTGGATTTTCCCACATTTTCAAATATATCTATTTCAATTATAACAGAGAACAAAGTGATTACAAATATTTGCACTGTATAAACCAAAAGAAAGTGTTTCAGTTCACCTAATACAAGTATTGTAGTGTAATCTCTTATCATGAAAGTTGAACTTACAAATATAAAATTACAAAAAAACTGCATTGTTTTTATTTTTAATGTAAAACTTTAGAGCCTACAAGTCCACTCAGTCCTATTTCTTGTTCAGCCAGTCGCTCAGACAAATGAGTTTGTTTACATTTGCAGGACATAATGTTTTGTGCTTCTTGTTCACAGTGTCACCAGAAAGTAAGAAAAGATGTTCTCATGGCACTGTTGTAGCCAGTGTTGCAAGATATTTACATGTCAGATGCGTTTGTATGTCCCGTCATGCTTTAACCACCATTCCAGAGGACGTATCCATGCTGATGACGGGGTTCTGCTCGATAACAGGTCCAAAGCAGTGTGGACAGACATGTTCATTTATTTATCTCAGTCAGATGCCACCAAGCAGAAGGTTGATTTTTATTTGGCGTTTTGGGTTCTGTAGTTCTGCAGACTGTTGTTGTTTTTTAAGACTCTGAAAGCTTGCTCTACACCTCATCCCTCTCAGATTTGGAACCACTTCAGATTCTTAAACCTTGGGTCGAATGCTGTAGCTATCTTTAGAAATCTCACATTGATCTTTCTTTGCTTTGTTGTCAGATCTGCAGTGAAAAGTGTTCTTAAAGAACAACATGTGCTGGGTCATCATCGAGACTGCTGTAACATAACTATATGGGAGAGTGTGGTAAAACAGAAGCAAGGGACATGCATTTCTCCCCCAAGGAGTTCAGTCAACAAATGTCACTAACGCATTATTTTTTTTAAACAAGCGTCATAAGCATGGAAGCATGTCTCTGGAATGGTGGCTGAATCAGGAAGGGGCATACAAATGTTTAGCATATCTGGCATGTAGATACTTTGAATGCCGGCTACAAAAGTCCCATGCGAATGCCTGTTCTCTCTTTCTGGTGATGTAAATAAGTAGGCAGCATTATCTCAAGTAAATGTAAACAAACCTGTTTGTCTTAGCAATTGGCTGAAGAAGAAGTAGGACTGAGTGGACTTGTAGGCTCTGAAGTTCTGCATTGTTTTGTTTTTGAGTGCAGTTACATAACCTAAAAAAAAATAAATCTACATTTGTAAGTCGCAATTTCAGAATAGAGATTGCACTGTAGTACTAGTATGAGGTGAATTGAAAAATACTATTTCTTTTGTTTTCATTTGTACAATGCAAATATTTGTAATAAGATAAAATGAGCAGTGTACACTTTGTATTCTGTTGTAATTGAAATCAAGATATTTGAAAATGTAGAAAAACATCCAACAATATTTAACAAATTTCAATTGGTATTCTATTGTTTAACACTGCAATTAAAATTGTGATGAACTGCGATTAATTTTTTGGGTAACTGAGTTAACTGAGATTAATCGAAAGCCCTAATAAATAGCATATATAAATCCAGGATGCACACTCACCTTGAATGCTGTATCCTGTTCTGGTTGCCCCATCTTCAAAAATGATATAGTGAAACTAGAAAAAGTTCAGAGAAGGGAAACAAAGGTGATCAGGAGTATGGAACGGCTTCCAGTGGCTTCCACAGGCCCCCTCACCCTGCTCCTCTCTCTCTGCAGAACAGGGGTGGGAAACATAACAGAGCTCAGGAGTGGGAAGGAGGGAGCTTGCTTGTGACTGCTGCCTTATCTGCTTTGAGTACCAATCTACTTAAAAGGGCAACGTACGTAAAGAGGCAACACATCTGTGTGTATCTCTCTCCCTCTGTCTCTCTCACATTCACACAGTGTGTCACTCACACTATGTCACTCTCACTTCTCAACACACTGTTGTTGTTGTTGTTGTTACTACTTGGTACTTCCTTCCATGTACATATATTCTTTGTAATTTTATTCTTTCAAAGTGCTGTTTTTTGACTGGTCTATGCCTTTCATAATTTTTGTATCTCTCTTACGCACCTCCCAATCAGCTGTTTCTTGGCATGCGTGGGGGTGGGAGGGGGAGAGCAAGGGCATTGCAGGCTCAGAGGAAGGGGTGGAGTGGGGGCAAGGCCTGTGGCAGAGCTAGGGGTTGAGCAGTGAGCACCCCCTGGCACATTGGAAAGTTGGTGCCTGTAGCTCCAGTCCCGAAGTCTGTTCCTATACAAGGAGCAGCATATTAATTTCTGAAGAGCTGCATGTGGCTCCGGAGCTATGGGTAGGACACCCCTGTCTTAATGGGTCATGCCAGGCAACCTTATAATAAGAGGTTTGGTAGAACAGCCATATAAATTTAACCTGCTTCTGACCCCTGCTTTTTAGCAGCTACTGGGGCCAAATCGTAGATGGAAGGCAGGTATGGATGGGGAGGCAAACTAAGGGAAAATATAGGAAAAGGAGCCTAAGCTGGTCGTGGACCTAAGAGGAGGACATAAACTTGTAGAGGACAACCGGGAGAGAGGAACATTGTAGGGTGCCAGGAAACTGTGCTCCTTTGTCTAAATTTATGGGGGAAGGGTGGGGTGTCAGATTTAGAGTGGATAAAGGGGACCGCAGGTATGAGAGGGCAGTTGAGGTTGTGGGAAAGGTAGAGGATTGGTGAGGGACATGTGGAAAGGGATAAGTCTCCATCTACTACTTCCATATCCAATGTTATTTCATTTGCCTCTGCACATGCCACTCTTGGCTTGCTGATCTCCGCAGGAGAGAACCACTGATTTAGCCCTCATCTGACTGAGCTTGATTTCGTTTTTTGAATGGACCTACCCAATTTTCAACTTGGTGCTTTTTTAAAAAGTAAGAAAGATACCTAGAAAATCCAAGGAGAGTAACAATACATTTTCAACTTTAACTATCAATAAATGTGTTTCAGAGGAGTCCGCTAACACCAGAAAAAGTTCATTTCTTAAAAACCAAACGTCAGGTATAGAAATGAACAGGTGAAGGATCCAGACAGTTTTTTGTATTTTTTTTTTTTTCCATCCCATCTATCCTGAAATTTACTTTCTTAAAAAGCTTGCATAAAATCCTATACAAAGGTTAACAACTGCTAGGTAATTAAAGCCTGTTTAATTGTTCAACTTCCAATATACAGTACTACAATATTGCCAACTTCATGCGATCAAAAACTGAGTTAAACTCCCCATTCTCCCTCCCCCCCAAAATCATGTTGGTTTTTTTTAAAGATTATATTGTGTTTTGTAAGTCTTTCTCTTGAATTTTGAATATTGCCCACTATTCCACATGTACTGGATGAGGTGATTTTGGCTTCTGATGCAGAGCTCTCACCTCCACCTCCTGCCCAGCAATTAATCCCTGCCCTTCTCCACCTCCATCTCCTGCCCAGCAATTAATCCTGTCCCCCATCAGTTCTGCCCCTCCCCCCCAGCCTTTCAGTTCAGCTCTTTCAATTCAGTCCCCCAGCCCCCATCCACCCCCAGCTGCTCTCAGTTCACCTCCCAGCATGCACCCCATCTGCTCAGCACCCGTCATCAATAAAGCCCTCCCACCCCATCAGCCCTCACTGTCCTCACTTCAGCCATCCTGCAGCCCATATTTCGGCTCTCATAGCCTCACCACTGCTCCTCTTGGGGTTCTTCACCCTCCCCAGACCTGTGGGGTGGGGGTGGCCTCTCTCACTTCCGAGGCTGGTAGAGAAACCCTGGCTGCCTGGGGCTGACAGCGGGAGCCCTGCAAGGAGAGGTTCCTTCTGTCAGCCCTTGCCACGTGAGGCAGATTGACAACGATTTCTAAGTAATTATTAAACCTGACTCGTGATCTTGGGATAGAACTCTGATGTCAGGGTTTCCTTACAAAGAAAATCCTGACTTTTGAGAGTTCTATCCCGAGATCATGAGTCAGGTTTAATTTTATTTAATCATGACATGCAATTTTTTCTAATTCACAAGATTTGGCATTTCTGGTACTATAACACTAATTGCTACAAAAAAAATTAAACTCTTGAATAGCTACTGAAATCTGTGTATTCACAGAAATATTCAAATTCATCAATGCCTCACTTACATTAAGTTAGGTGAACTAAAACTTCAAATATCTCAAATTTTGAAATCTTTACTACACACTTGATTATATACAAAAAGTTTTATTGCAACAATGTTGTTTAGGTTGCACAACAAAGAATTTAGAAGTTAGAAAATGCCAGGTTTAAGGTTGTCTGTGCAAACTCAATTCCAGGCCCTTAAAGTCCGTACTGTGCACTGAATGAGATAGGAGATTTGTGTGGGCAAAGTGGGAGTATGAATTTGTAATTAAGTACAGTATCATAATGCATATGCCCGAGGGGGCACACTTAAGGTTGCATGGGCACCTTAAATCTGAGACTGTTTGCAGTTGCTTGATATAAAAACTTCCTAGGCCTTTTTGAAGAGGAAGAGGTACTGTTCTGTTGTATGCAACTAACATTTGGGCTTTGTGTTTAAAGATTGAAGAATTTTGGTAAAGAGTAATACTGCTTGTGGGATCATAAACTTAATTCCACTTAAGGCTTAACTTTAACCACTACCATTTTGTCTAAGGATGAATAGCTATAAAATCATGTGATCATACATAGAAATAAATTAACTTTCACCACTTTAAGAAATTTGTTGTATAATCCTCCATTTGACTTCAGTAGGTGTTCCGGCTGAGTAACAGGTGCTTGACTGGAGCCTTGAGGATGATCTGAATTTTATTAAATCACTTAGTTAAATCTGAACTAGAGAGATGTGACAGAGTTTTTACACTTTAACATGGGTTGAATCCCATATATATATATATATATATATGAGTCCAGAGTGCTAGTTCTCAAACTCTGGCCTCAGCACAGAATACTGGGCACTCAGCATATGTTGTAATTAGCTTAAATTCTGTCTGTCTCCAGACTTCACTGCTTTGTGGGCATCATCTGAATGTTGTAAGTTGACAAGCTACAAGAGACAGATTTCAGCACTTTCTGTCTACTGGTATAGAATACTAAGAAATAAATATCTGGTAAGAAACGTTGCCTTTTCTAACTTAAAGGGTGGAAAAGTTAATTTTCATACCACACATATAAACCAGGAATCAGTCTCTTGTAGTTAAAGTCGCTACATTAATTTTCCACACAATTCATGTTTGTCTAGTTAGATGAGAGAGTAAGGAGAACAATACTCAGTTACAGTTGAAACTACAGCACATTGTCTTTAAAGAATTACAAATCTAATCCAGCGGTTGAACTGAATTTTGTTGAGATCTTTAGCTTCTTGTTCATACCTGTAAGTTCCTCTTTCAGTATATATAGGGTGTTTTTTTTTTTTTACAACTGTTTATTGTAGGGTGAGACAGTACTACTGAAACTTCAGAAAAAAATGTTTCTGTTGGAAATGATGGAAACTCTTTGGGGAAAATGTCTGTTCTACTTTGCTCTGAATATACATAAATAGAATTCAATTTTATACTTGATAACGTTATGAACTGGATTAGACCTGGTTATGGGTTGAGTTAAAACCTCATTGAAATTGATTTGTGAATCTGTCGTTCAGTTAAACTGTTTGTGAGACAATTAAGGTGCCTACCACTAAAATAAGGCTAGTAGATCCTGCCCAGGAATTTTGGATTGTGTGGCTGGAGTAGCTTTTACTGAATTATTTTTGGTAGGTGTGTATGTGAGGGAGGCAGAACACACAAACTGAAGACAGACAAGGACAGAGAGAAGATTAGAGGCAAGAAAGCCAAGCAGTTGCCTGTGAGCAGAGTGTGATCCTGTAAAGAGAGAGAGAGTGTGTACTTCTGGATCTGGTGTGTGTTAGAGGTTTGGGACTATAAGCTAAGAAACTGCTACTTTTTTTCTTGATTCCGCTTGTGCTCAAGCAGGCCTTTGTACATTCTTCATAAATGAACAAGATTGCATCATAGAAAATAGTGAATTCCATCAATTTCTACTTCCAGGTGGAGTGTGCCCAAAGTCCCTGAACTTTGGTAGCCACTCAGGTTGAAAAGGGACAACAGTAACACTTTTTTCATTCATTTTTAAAAAAGCATGGTGGCCCAAAATGTTTCACTTCTGTGACAAAGTTCTTCCTCTGCCTTGGTGGGTCCTGCGCTTATTGGCAGATTTGCTCACCTCAGTGATCTCCCCCACAGTCTGGATCAACTCCTCCTGTGTTGGATCAGGAGTTGGGAGGTTTGGAGGGAATCCGGGCCCGCCCTCTGCTCCAGGTTTCAGCCCAGGGCCCCATGGATTTGCAGCTGTCTGTAATACCTCTTGTAACAGCTGTGTGACAGCTACACCTTTCTGGCCTACTTCCCCAAGATCTCCTCCAAACACCTTCTTTATGCTCACCACAGGATCTTCTTCCTGGTGTCTGATAATGCTTGTACTCCTTAGTCCTCCAGCAGCACACCCTCAGTCTCAGCTCCTTGTGTCTCTTGCTCCCAGCTCCTCACACACACTTCCTCTCCTCTGGCTCCTCCCCCTTGACTGGAGTGAGCTCCTTTTTAAACCCAGGTGCCCTGATTAGCTTGCCTTGATTGGCTGCAGGTGTTCTAATCAGCCTGTCCACCTTAATTGGTTCTAGCAGGTTCCTGATTACTCCAGTGCAGCCCCTGCTCTAGTCACTCAGGGAACAGAAGACTGCTCACCCAGTGACCAGTATATTTGCCCTCTACCAGACTCCTGCACCCCACTGGTCTGGGTCTGTCACACTTACTTTTATATTTGATGTCACAGTCGTAACTCTGTCATCATGAATTTTATTGCCATAGGCTTGGATTCCTTTTTTATTGATGTTTTAGTAGAAACCACGTTTTGCTTAAGTTTGTACAGGAAATTATGGCAGGATTTTAGTGTAAACAGTTTCAAAAAAGAGAAGTGAGATATATGCAAACAAGGAGAAACTCTTTTTTGAAGAAATCATCTGATCCGTTAACGTAAAACACAATCTGCATGAGCATGCTCTTCTCTCAGCAGTGTCTTCTTCCTATGAAACTGGAATAAAGAACTAAAATGTGATCACCAGCGTTTTGGCAAATATACATGCTGCAGTATCAGAATGTTATAAGAAAATGTCTGTCCACCCTGTCTTCAGACAGGACAAAGGGTGTATCAAATGCCAGGATTTTTTTTTTTCCTTCAAGCTGTATAGCTAACTTTTCCTGTCTCCTTGTAAGGCTCTTAGTATTTTTCTTACCACCATATTAAGCAGGAACCATTGCTTCTCTGCAAACAGTGTGTTGTATTTGGATTCCCTGGGTGAAGTTCTGACTCAGTTGAAGTCATTGTGAGTTTTACCCTTGACTTCCGTGAGGCCAAGATTTCATCCTCTGTTAATTAGTAGTTGAATTTGAAACCTTGTAACTTCTGCATATAGCTAAATGACACCTTTACTAAATTTATTCATGACTAGGTATTCAGTTAGATGTCTCTTCTTAATAAACTAATCATACACTGTATGAACGTATTTCTATCTTTACATTTCTACAGTACCCCGTCCCCTGCAAGATTGTCAGCAGCCTATAAAAGGAACATGCTATCTGACAAAGTGGGTATTCACCCACGAAAGCTCATGCTTCAATAGTTTGTTAGTCTATAAGGTGCCACAGAAATCTTTGGCATGCTATCCTTGTATACTCCTTTGTGACCAGTGAGTGAACATCCTGCAATAACTTTCTCGATTGGGTCATTAAATGAGACATTTATGTATCTAACAGCACCGCCTTCTGAGTGTCTTATTGACAGAAATGTCAACTGAAATAGAAGAGATCTTCACCCAGACTTCTTAGTGGAGAGGCATACTTGGTTGCAACTTGTTCCACCTGAGTTTCCGTTTCACCTCTAGCCCCTGTACCCTAAAGGCACTCTCAATTTTGACTGCTGGAGCCAGGGCTTCTGCAAGGCCATCCTGCCAGCTTCAGTTCTTCTCCAGACAGCATACTGCTCCTTATAGGCTGAGCCTTCAGTCATGCAGGAATTTGGAAGATCGCTCCCTAAGTTGCTTTCCTAAGGTATTCTCCTACTTTGTTCTTTGAGAGTTCCTCTCTCTATGGGTACTGTCCTCCAGCTGAGCTGTGAACCATTTATGAGGTCCAGATTTTCATTAGTCAGTTAGGGGCCAGCAAGCTACTTAAGCAGTTGTAATTACTTACAAGTGGTCAGAGATGGAATTTTTTTCCATAAAGAAGCCCATCATGGATAGAATGGGTGCTGCTTACTCTTAAAGGGGCCAGCCATCCTGTGATAGTTAAGGCTAAGTTTTTGTCATGAATATTTTTAATAAAAGTCATGACCAGGTCATGGGCAGTAATGAAAAATTCACAGAAGCCGGTTACCTATCACTGACTTGTACTAAAAATACCCATGACAAAATGGGAAGCTGGGGCAGCTGGGAGTCCCCCCTGCTGGCAGGTTCCCCCTGCTGTGGCCTGCAGCTCCCAGCTGACGCTGGTTGAAGCCACAGAGGTCTTTGAAAGTTACAGATTCTGTGACCTTGTGACTAAATCACAGTCTTAGTGATAGTCTATAATAAGATATATGTATGTCAGGGGTTCTTAACCTTTTTCTTTCTGAGGCCCCCCACAACATGCTCCAGACACTCCAGGGCCCAGCAGCAGAGTGGGGGCTCTGGGTTGAGGGGGGGGGGTGGGGCCACCTCAGGCATAGGTGTAATTTGACTTCTATATTGCAGGGTCTGGGGAGGGAGTGCCACCTCCACCCCCTGAGTCACCTCAGCAAGCCTGCTGACTGTCTTGAGGGGGACACAACCAAAAATTATAACTCAAAGGGGGGAGAGAGCCCTCAGCTCAAAAAGCCTGAAAACAACTCAGGGTGCAGGGAGAGGAGTAGCTCGGGTCTGTGTGCAGGCATGGGGTAGCTCAGAGCAGGGAGGGGGTAGCTAGGGGCTGTGTGCTGGGAGGACTCCCCCTGCGGTAGCTGCTCCCCGATGACTCTGCCAGCCGTGGAGCCGGATCCTCCTGCCCAGACAGCTCTTACCAGCTGTGTGAGCAAAGAGGGCTGGGAGCTGAGGAGCAGCTTCAACCCCCTGCACCAGCAGCAGCAGGAGATGAGGGAATGCCATGGCTGCCTGCTCCATGGCACCAGCCAGAGCAGCAGCTGTCCTGCACTGCTTGGCTCTGGCTTCCCCCCTACAACCTGCACAGGGATGGGGAGAGGAGGAGGGGTGTGTGTGGTGGAGCTGCCTCAGGACTGCCCTGCTCTTGCGCTGTAGTTTGGGGGGAGCAACACCTGTGTCCCCCATCTCTGCCCATGGGCTCAGGGCTTGGGGCTCTGGAATTCAGTCCTGTTGTTCCTATCTTCAGCCCTGTGAGGGGCCCCAAGGATCAGGGCTTCAACTCCTTGGTTCCTGGCTTCAGCTCCGCGGAAGGTGCTGGGATTCGGGCTCTGGGTTTTAGCCATGGGGCCCTACCCTGAAAGGGTTCGTCAACCCACTGTTGAAAACCAGTGGTCTAGACTGCAAAAGTGTGCTGAATTAGTTTAAGTCTGTGCCAGCCTAGGCTTCTGGCATGAGCAGAACGAAGTTAGCTATCAATAATATGAGTTTTAACCATGTGGTGTGGAGACAATGTCTAAAGCAGGGGTTCTCAAACTGGGGGTTGGTAACCCTCAGGGGATCATGAGGTCGTTACATGGGGGGTTGTGAGCTGTCAACTTCCACCCCAAACTCCACTTGCCTCGAGCATTTATAGTAGTCTTAAATATATTAAACAATGTGTTTAACTTATATGGGGGGGTTGCACTCAGAGGCTTGAAATGTGAAAGGAGTCTCCAATAAAAAAGTTGGAGACCCACTGGTCTAAAGCCATTCATGATGGGAACTGATTATAAACAGGGCTTGATTCTTCCATAACTTTCTTCAACTTCAAAGTGGTGTTTTTTTGTTTGTTTGTTTGTTTTTGGTTTTTTAGGCCATAATTTTTTTAATTGATGTAAGGTTTTCTGCATACCTTGGGAATGGATGCTAATGTACATTTCTAAATAAACCAACTTGCCCTTTTCTTTAAAAGGAATTTTTTAAAATTATCTATTCCTTTCATGACCATGCTGTGAGAACAAAGATTTTTACAAAGATGGTTGATTTCCATTTTTTGAATGTTTGTCTGTAATAGAAGCAGCGGGGGGGGGGGTGGAATCTGGGTGACTAGAGTATATTTTACATCTTCTGATGGAAAATGGTAAATGTTACAAGAGTTTCATTCAACATATCAATCTACCTGTTCATCAATTTAAGCTTGCAGTTTTTTTGTATGAATATTAAACCATAACACATTCTGTTATAATACTGAGGTTATAATATTTGGACCCTTTGTTTAGCTACTGATATTGTATGCTGAATTTTTCTCAAGTATTAAACATTATATGTGGGGAGGAGGGTGTTTAAAAGAAATTCTCTAAAGCATTGACTTCTGACCATCCAAGTATATAACAGATACTCTTAAGTATCTACTGCACTTCTCCCTTCCCTACCCCATGCTTACTTTAAGTGATTTTTCTTCTCCTGCTGATAGATATAGGCCATACCAGCAGAGAAGCATGTGGTCTTGAGAGCTTCAACAATAAGGAGCATGCACTTGTACATCCTCCCCCCACATATATGCTGTTGCTGCCTTCTTCCTGAGTGTAATGAACCTCTGCCATTTACGTTCCCCCAGTCCCTTCAATGGGATCCTGGGCATGAGAGAAGGAATGAAGATTCCTTACCCACTGTGTCAGCTTTTGGTACTTGGACTTCATGAAATGGACTTTCCCTCCTCTCTGCTGCATGGATATTTTTTGGAGGGGATGAAGGGTGGAAATAGTGGGCCTCATACTTTGATATATTTTTTGACCCTTAAGAGACAAGGCAGCGTCATTCTGAGACCAACTGTCCATACTAAATGTCTTGATTGCAGTCAGCTGCAGAGCTGTATGTTGTAGGGTCTTCAGCCCTACAAATTTCTTCCACTTAATGTGGGTAACTGGCAGCAATAATACAGTAGGTTCTCTTTTGTGGGCCAACATTAGAGGAGGATGAGAGACACTTAGTGAGTTTCATAGATATTTGCTGACTTCAGAAGAATTGAGAGACTGGAATTTTGTTGCATTCTAGGTTCTGGACAGGGAGTGAACTCTAGTGGTCATATCCTTCTGCCACTCTTCTCCCACAAAGGCTAACCCCTTCTGGTGTGTCCCTGTCCTGTCTCACTATGCATGCTTTTGCTGAAAACTGGAAACTTGATGACACTCATGTTTTGCCTCACTTTTTTTTGTTTCTGCTTTGTTGCATTTTGTCTGAAGATAGTCCTTGATTTATCAACAGACTTATCAACTTCAAAGTAAAATCTGTGGCGCACCTAGCATAATATTAAGGTGCTAAGAGTAAGAAGTAAAATTACTTGAAAGGACTGTTGGGGACACAGTTGCTTGTGTAATTTCACTGAGTGTTCAGATTGATGTGGGATGTGCATATGACCCAAAAATCCCTCTTTCCCAGTTTCAGGCTTGCAACTCAGTTTTTAGAGCAGGGGTGGGCAAACTACGGCCCAGGGGCTGCATCCGGCCCTCTAGATTTTTTTAAATCCGGCCCTCGAGCTCCTGCTGGGGAGTGGAATCTGAGGCTTGACCTGCTCAGGCGCTCTAGCCGGGGGGGCAGGGTTGGTGGCTTGCCCCACTCCATGCGTGCCATGGCTCTGCATCGTTCCTGGAAGCAGCGACAAGTCTCCTCCCCGGCTCCTACATGCTGGGACAGCCAAGGGGCTCTGCATGCTGCATCTGCCCCAAGCGTCACCCCTGCAGCTCCTGTTGGCCAGAAACCATGGCCAATGGGAGCTGCAGGAGCAGTGCCTGCGGACAGGGCACTGCAGAGAGACTCCTGGCTGCGCCTTTGCATAGGAGCTATAGGGGGGGACATGCCGCTGCTTCTGGGAGCTCCTTGAGTTAAGCATTGCCTGCAGTCTGCACCCTGACCCGCTCCAGTCCTCAGAACCCTCATCCCTAGCCTACCTCAGAGCTCGCACCCTTAGCCAAAGTGCTCACTTCCTCCCCCCTGCATCCCAACCCCCAATTTTGTGAGCATTCATGCCACACCATACAATTTTCATACCCAGATGTGGACTTGGGGCCAGCCACAGCAATCGCTGCGAGAGCAGCTCTGCAGCCAGCTGCTCTGGTGGCCCTGGGCAGCTGGCCCCTAGGTTCCCCCATTGCGGCAACAGCCAGAACAGCTGTGGGGCCCCCCAGGGCTACCCCATCCTAGAACTCCCCCCCCCCCCCCCGGCTCTGCACACCTCCTTGGCAGCGTCCTCCACCCCCCGCAGTGTGCAACACCCTCTTCCCCCCTGCCCCCCAAGATTCAATCATGAGTAAAAGTCATGGACTGGTCATGGGGCTGGGATTTTTTGTTTGTTTGTTTTTATTTTTTTGCCTGTGACCTGTCCATGACTTTTTATTAAAAATACTCCTGATTGAATCGTAATCTTAGTCATGCATTATTGAGGTTGGAGTCGCCACTGGTAAATTCACTGCTTTTATATGCTCTCTTATTGGAGTAGGTAAATAACACTGGTAGTGGCTCGTTTCCAAAGGATGCAGTAGTCACTATTAGGAAATTAGTGTAGTTATAACTGTTGGGTGACTGTTTTAATTATCATAGTTGTCACAGGGGAAAATGACCATTTTCTCTTGGTGCAGACTTATTTCTGCCTTCTTCCTCCCACCCCACCCTATCACGGTATGCTTTTGCTCGCTTGCTTATATTCTTGGTGCTTGCCGTCATCTTGGTCTTGTCTCACCTCATCTGTTTATACTGCTTCCAGCAGTGGCACTGTTATAGAAGTTGGAAAGCTTTGGGAGAAAGTAGGGTGGGGAGGTTGCATACAACTGTGTTCTGTGCCACCTGAAACAGCGGATAAAGAGCTGGAGTTGATACTTTTCTCTGCAGTCTAGCCCTGTAGGATCTGGCCAATAGGAGGAAGAAGGAAATTGCAGTGCGGGAAGCTCAGAGGGGATTACAGCCTGGAGGAGGATGCTGAATTTATTTCACTCTATTTACATATACTGGGAGAGGATGGCATCAGGGTGAATCAAGATGTGGTTTTTTTGGTGGGGCGTGGGCGGAGAAATACTCCTCAACCTCCAGTAATTGTGTTCCTCTGCACCTCTCTGAGCAGGAGCAGCAGCAGCAGCTGGTAGTTGGAGGCTTTCCTTAGCGGAAGAATAGCAACAGATGGAAAGTTCCAGTGGTAACAAGCAGGAGAGAGAGCCTTGTAGGCCACTCTAATGCTTCTTGCTGATCGAGCTTCTCCAGTGCGGAGGAGGGGGATGGGAGAAGTTGGCATAGAACTGAAGGAAGCAACTGCTGACTATCTTTACAGGGCTTACATGCCACAGCTTTTATTTCTGCCTTGTTTTAATGAACAGCTTTTATTGACTCTTGGAGGGACTAGAGTTGGAAAACTTCAGTCTGAAAACATTAAAGGTTGAGGAAGGATTTCTGGAATAGAAGTGCTCAGGAAATCTCAATTACAAACGGCCAGAAAGCGTTCAACCAATCAATCAAATATAGATCAACTATAATTGAATGTTTTCTGGCTGTTTGTAATCTGTACACACAGGTATGACTTATGAACATTTTCTGTTACTGTAGTATTCTAATTTTAAACATGGTAAATGTTGCTAAGCATCCTATTCTAATACTTTTAATAAATGTATTTTATGGAAAGCTGGACTGCACTAAAGTGAAATCTCTTTGTATACTAACAAGGAGAGCAAATTTATTGGAAAAAATGCAGAAAGTTAAATGTATGAATTAAGTAATGAAGTGACTGTTCTTAAAACTTTCAGTGTTTTATGGAAAATACATTTGAAAATAAAGATTGCAATACAAAGATTTTTATCTGTATTTCAGGGTATAAATTACATAACCTGTTTTCAAGTGTACAAAGTCAATATGTATCATTAAAATCACTGCTATGCAATGTCTTTTTTTTAATTAAAATATTGCCACTTTATAACGGGTATTTAAAAAATCTGAAATAGATTAAGGCTGTAAAATTTGTTTGAGGTGTTTAGTGGGAAAGCTGGAGAGCATTCAGTACCCTGGGAATTGCCTGGAATAACTAATAACTATCAGACAAATAAGTGAAACTTCATATACAACGTACTACACTTTGACTTTTTTCTTTGGTTCTTTTTTCAGATCTTGAACCAGATGATTGTGCATCCATATACATCTTTAATGTAGACCAACCACCGTCCTCTGTAAATCAGCCAATTTGTATCCCTCACCATGGATTGCAGTCACACTCCTCTCCTCTGTCTCCACCAACCAGACTGCAGGGTCATAAAAACTATGAAGGAACTTGTGAGGTACCAGAATCCAAATACAGTCCACTAGGTGGACCCAAACCCTTTGAGTGCCCTAGTATTCAAATTACATCTATCTCTCCTAACTGTCATCAAGGGATTGAAGCTACTGAGGATGAATTGCACACAAATGGCCCAGAAAACGAATATATGGAAAGGCCTTCAAGGGACCACCTGTATCTTCCTCTTGAGCCATCATACAGGGAATCATCGCTTAGCCCAAGCCCTGCCAGCAGCATTTCCTCCAGGAGTTGGTTCTCAGATGCTTCCTCTTGTGAGTCTATCTCTCATGTTTATGATGATGTAGACTCAGAGCTGAATGAAGCTGCTGCTCGATTTACCCTCGGATCTCCTTTGGCATCTCCTGGTGGTTCTCCAAGGAGTCCAGGGGATGAATCTTGGCAGCAGCCTTATGGATTTGGGCATGCCCTGTCTCCTAGACAGTCTCCTTGTCATTCTCCTAGAACAAGTATTACAGATGAAAATTGGCTAAACCCTAGACCAACATCAAGGCCCTCATCGAGACCTACATCCCCCTGTGGGAAGCGACGACACTCCAGTGCAGAGATTTGTTATGCCGGCTCTCTGTCTCCTCACCATTCTCCAACTCCATCACCTGGCCAGTCTCCCAGGGGAAGCATAACAGAAGACACATGGTTAAACACTTCTCTCCATAGTGTACAAGGTCTTAGTCCTGGCCTTTCACCATTTCAGTGTTGTACAGAGACTGACATCCCTCTTAAAACAAGAAAGACTTCTGAGGATCAAACTGCTACCCTGTCAGGAAAAATAGATTTCTGTTCTGAAGAACAGGGTAATTTATCACCATCCCTTGAAACTGCAATAGATGATTGCTCTGGATCTCAACATGCATTGAAAAAGGATTTGCCTGGTGACCAATTTCTTTCTGTTCCTTCGCACTTTACTTGGAACAAACCAAAGCCTGGCCATACTCCTATATTTCGGTAAGTGATATAAAAATGTAGGAGTTTTTCACTTTTCTGAGTTTTACAGATGTTTAATGTATTTATATCTCGATGCGTTAGCCTTTTCAAAGACAATTAATTCTATTAGCAATCTGAATATTATAATTAGAAAAAAGTTCATTGGAACCACCAGATCTGCTTCATTGTTAAAATATTCCAGCTACATTATAATGCAGTAATTATTTAGGCTCATATACTTCAATTTGTTGAATGTGAGCAGACTGTCCTTGCACAGAACCCCATTGAATCAAATAGAGTTTCACAAGGACAAAGCAGTTGACCAAATGCAACTTGTGAGATTCAGGCCTTAAATTATAAGTTGTTCAAGGAAGAAATACTCTATTCCTATTCCCAATGCTTAGTGCATTTGGGAGCAATAAACTAGTAGTAGTAACCTAGAAGAGCAATAAGATAGTAAATATGGCTAAGCAAGAGTGATAGGCATATAAAGAGACGCAAAATGGATGAGATACCATCTTTGGAACAATGTCTGGTGATGAGAGAGACAAGCTTATGAATCTCACAGAGCTCTTCTTCAGACCAGAAGTTGGTCTAATCAAAAATATACCTCACCCACATTGTATCTCTAATAGACCTATAAAGGCATACCGTTTATTTGTATAGAGCTGTTTTTTTTAAATTCGGTTTCCACTTCTTTTATTCATTTGTTTTGCTGGAATCCTAAAGCGTGAGTGTATCTGGTTATTTTCCGCAATGCCACTTTGAAATCTGTGCAAACCGAAGTAACTGGTGGTTGCTGTTGTTTGTTTGCAGTCTGTTTAGCTGCAGAAGTGGATTGACATCTCAGTGCATCAGCACAATTGACATGTACAGTCTCTTCCCCTTCTGCCCTGTTTTTCAGCTGTTTTTTGTTTTTCTGTATAAAAATAGAACATTAAGAAATAATCTTTTCCCCCTCCCCACTCCTCTTCCTCTCTCCCTACTCAGTAGAAAGCTACATACTGCTCAGGGTGGAGGGACGGTATCTGTTCATAGCTTTGTGGAGCATGGTCTTATGATCTTTTGGCTGAAAAGAAATGCTTGGATAAGTGGGCTCCTGGCTGAACATGCAGATGTAGACATTTATGCAAGTCACTTGAGGCATCTTTCACAGAGCTGCTCACCACTTTATTCACCAACAGCTGCAGATATTTTGAAGTGGAGTGGGCGTAGGTGAATATAGGGTTAGGCAGCATTCTCTGGTCCTACTCAGTGGGCTAGTCTGATGCCTCTCCAAGAGGGTCATGGTACCTCTCAAGATACATATGTACCTCTTTCCCTTGATCACATGTAAAATTGTCAGGGAGAGGGGCTCTCACAAACATCCATAGATGTACAGCCCTCAGGATCACCTCATCTCACAATCACAGCTCTTCTAAGCTGTTCCAGTTAATTTCTCCACCATTCAATAATGTAAATCTGACACGACTGAAGTGCAGTGCATGCAGATAATGCCCAGTGGCTATGGCCACCTCTAGGAGGGCACAGTTAGGATTGTGTGGATATGTACCTTAAACGATGTATTTCCTGGTTTTCAGACATTTGTTTTACTGCACTCAACATTCTGAAAGGACATGATATAACTGGTTAACCTTAGCTCTTCATTAACAAAGGTTTTTGTCAGTAAACATATGGCCATTGTTATAAGTGAAATGAGTCTGTGGCTGGTTCAACTTATTATTTCATATTCAGGTTCATTGGCCCACAATGGGTTTCCAGTTGTTTGGTGCTTTGAGGCAGAATCAGACTTGTCCATTAGTCACAGAGTGCTAAGACCTTCTAACAGCAAAACTAGCCAGTTTGTTCTGTTTCCACAGCTGCCAGAGGTGAAAGTAAGCGGGTACGGTACGGTGTGCCGGACCGCACCAGCTGCCCGCAGTGGCCCAGAGCCCTTCAAATCCTGCCTGCGGCTCCGGTAGCCGGGCTGGGGCCAGAATTTAAAAGAGCTCGGGGCTCCCCGCAGCGGCAGGAGCTCTGTGGCCTTTAAATCCCGGCCCTAGCCCAGCAAAGCTCTGGGTTGCCCATGGCAGCCAGAGCCCTGGCCCCTTTAATTTTCCCCTGAATCCCGGGGGGCTCCCAACCACCTCTTCAGCTGGGAGCCCCTGGTTGATTTAAAGGCTCTGGGACTCCCAGCCACAGCTGGTACCCTAGGGCCTTTAAATCTTGAGGCCATGCCTCTTCTGCTTGAGGCCATACCCCCTCAGGACTCCGGCAGAACCGGTAAGTCCTGTAAGTTACTTTCACCCCTGACAGCTGCATAGAAAGATTCCAGACCACCTCTGCAAAGCACTTACTTTCAGAATTTGTATGTTAAAAATAGTCTTTCTAAAGCTGGATACCTTTCAACTTGACACACAAACTTGAGAATTTATATGACTTGAATTGAATTTCATTCTGAGTTAAATGAGGAAAAATAAAGGAAGCAAGAAGTGTAAAGTGCTCCTCAGAGTATCTCCAGACTTGCATTGAATGGGAGCTATTCTTTTCTGTTCCCAATGAGAGAGTTTTCACTTCTCAGAGAGCATATAGAACAGGGGTGGGCAAACTTTTTGGCCCCAGGGGCACATCTGGGTGGAGAAATTGCATGCAGGGCAGGCGGTTGGGGTGTGGGAAGGGGTGCAGTGTGCAGGAAGGGGCTCAGGGCAAGAGATTAGGGCAGAGGAGGGTGCAGGATGTATGAGTGGGCTTAGGGAAGGGAGTTGGCGTGCAGAAGGGATGCAGCATGCAGGAGGTAGTGCAGGGAGGGGTGCAGAGTGTTGGGGGAGCTCAGGGCAGGGAGTTGGGGTGCAGGAGAGGTTCGGGCTTTGGCCAGCACCACTTACCTGGAGCAGCTCCAGGGTGGCAGCTTCGCACACCAGTGCCCAGGCAGACTCCCTGACTACCCTGGCCCCACGTCACTCCCGGAAGCCGATGGCACCATGTCCCTGCGGCCCCTGGGCAAGGGGGGGCGGAGAGCTGTGTGTGCTGCCCTTGCCTGTGGTACTTCCCTCAAAGCTCCTATTGGCCGTAGTTCCCCATTCCTGGCCAATGGGAGCTGCCGGGGGGGGGGGGCAGTGGCAGTGCCTAGAGGTGAGGGCAGCACATGGAGCCCTCTGCCCCCCACCCCCAGGGGTTGCATGGACGTGGTGATGGCCGCTTTTCGGAGCAGCGTGGTGTCCATGGCACTTCGGGGATAGCAATATCGCGGGCCAGATCCAAAGCCCCAAGGGGCCGGATCTGGCCTGCAGACTGTAGTTTGCCCACCCTTGATGTAGAATGAACTAGCACTTCCACTGGTGAACCAGTTTTTCTCTCTGAAGCAGCACTCTCCTTGGGATTTCCCTCAAACGTGACCAGACATTTAAAAATGGAGAATGTTTCCAGTGGGAACACAGTCTAGTTTTGTACCAGGAGTACCTTTTAATTCTTTCCTAAATTTGATTTCTAAAGCAGAATGAGAATCTTGCATCCTTTCTCAGTTTCTGGGGTCTTCCACCCTGAGCTTCCTAAGCAGACCAACCTGCCTGTGAAAGAGAAGGTTGTGGTCTGGTGAAAATCTGTTTTATTTGGCCAAGTTAGAAAACATATACAGTTCTTTGTTTTAAGGTTCTGGCACTGCATAAATAGATATGCAAACTATACCAAATGAAGACTTCCATCTATGATCTCATTTTTCAATTGGCTATAGATGTGTGTGTGAAGAATAAAGTTGACTGGAGTTTTGCTTTGAGATGCATAGATTTATCTGAAATAGGATTTGTGAGGATGAGTATGTATAAATAATGCATGTTAAATAAAACTGAAGTTAGATGTAGCTAATAAATCATATCAAATTAGGCATGTGTAATTAATGAAGCAGAGGTTCACAGGAGTCCTTGCCGCATTGAGTGACCTTACTGTTCTGTGAATTCTACTCATGTCTTACATGAGGCCTGCAACTGCTGTAGTTAAGGACATAAATTAGTTTGATTTATTGAAGTTTTTTCCTAAATGCTATTGGAGTCCCCTCATTCTACAGTCTCAGGATATCCTTAAAATATAAGGGATTTTTAAGAGCTGGTCTACATTGAGAACATACATCAGCTTAGCTGCGTCTCTCAGGCTTGTGAAAAGTCCACACCCCTGAGAGACATTAGGTATGCTGTCCTAACCCCCAGTGTAGACAGCAGTATGTCAACAGAACTTAGCTACCACCTCTTGGGAACACATCCTGTTGGCACGTAGGCAGTGTCTACACTGCAGCAGTGCAGCTGCACTTCTGTAACAGTTTAAGTGTGGACATATGCCAGTAAAAAGTATTCTTGCACTGGATGAGCTTTGAGGATTTATTTGTCGTATAGTAGGATGATAAAAAGCAGTTTTAACTTAAATCAGATTAAATGTGTTTATACTAGCTCACATTAGGATTTGTTGGGTCAGTCACCCCCTTCCCAAAATAGTAGTGAAAGCTGCTTAAAAAATTGACCCTTTTTATGACTGAGATCCACCTGTCTGGAGTTGTTGGGTAATGTAGTAGAGCGCAGTATCTGTTCTTATCAGTTTAATATCTGATATGTTTTCTATTTAAATGTAGCTCATACAAGCCATTACACAACTCTTTTTGTCTTGCCTGTCACATAATGGTCCTTTTTGAAAAAGATATATTTCAGTTTTCTCTCTATTTTTAGTAATAGTAAACAAAGCCAATGACAGCTCTCTGCAGATTTTTTTTTGCCCTGTTACTGTGTTCTCTCCATTGGTATGAAAAGGAAAGATAAAATGATTGGTAGATCAATATTGAAGTTCCTTTGGGCAGTGGGGAGACTTGATGACACTCCTGCCCTCCACTCACCTTGGGTAAGTATGAGTAACCCCTGAACCTTCCTGCCAGCGTTACCATGAAGACTTCATCAGCAGACAATGCAGAACACTGTGAAAATGGAGAGCGTGATAATAAAGCATATGATTTGAGGTGGCATATGAGGGTAAGCTGCATTATATACAAAGGCTTTGGCCAGTCGCTACACGCATGGGCAGATGAGGCTTTTTGCTCAGGCTGACCACTCATCTAGGAGAAGGACAACTTGAAAACCAAATTCTGCACCAGTGTCAGCTGCTGTACTTACTTATAACATCTATTGCATCAGCGTGACAACAGCTGCTTGGGCAAGAAAGTGGAAATGGTTCTGAACAAACATGGCTCTTAAATCCATTCATAGTGCAGGTTGTTCAGACAACTCATTTAACTCAGTTAATTTACCAGGGTCCTGTGGCGATGGTGTAGTGGGGATGAGGACAGGCTGAGGATGCTGTTGGCACTCCTTAGTCACTCTGCAGACAGGTAGCCTGAGAGTGGTGATTGTTTTCCCACAGACCAAGACAGATGTGGAGCTCATATTCTCCTGAGGTGACAGAGCAGGCCTTTTTTTATGCACAGCATTGTTTTCCCCAGTCCAGGGAAAGGGGACTGAAAAGAATCCTGAACACAACCTGCCCTTTCCATACCTGTCAAGCCACTGCTCCTGGTTGGTCATCCAACACAGCGGTCACAATAAAACAAAAATTCACAGACTTCCATTTGGGTAATGGAATGACCAAATAAAGGACTGTAGAACAGCTCTTATTGCCAAAACACTGATGATGTGTAACAGACATTTCTGCCCTCGGAGAAACTAGACTCACTGATGAATCCCACCTTGAGGTGGGATCAGGATATACCTACTACTGGATTGGCAAGGCCAATGATGAGCCAAGGCAATTGTGCGTAAGGGTAGCCATTGTGCTTGACATTGCCAGAGGCTTGACTTGCTCCCCACAGGAGTCAATGACCAATTTATGGTGCTCCATGTAAACTTGTCCAGAGACTGGTATGCCACCGTTATCAGTGCCTACGCACTGCCAGTAACTCTTAGGAGGAGGAGGTTGGGCAGGTGTTTTATGAAGATCGCAGCTGGGTCATAAGGGAGGGTGGAGGCACATGAGGGTAAATATATTTGTCCTTGGAGATTTTAATTCTCATGTGGGAGCTGACTCTGACATGTGGGGCAGGGTGATAGGCCATCATGGTATTGGAAGATCAAACTCTAATGGCCAACTACTTCTCTTTGTGTGTGCCGAATTCAGTCTCACTATTACTAACAGTCTTCCAACAGGCCAATATATATATGAGATTAACATGGATGCATCCTAGGTCAAAACAGTGGCATGTGCTGGACTATGTAATTGTATGGTCTTAAAGACATTAAAAACGTGCACATCACTTGCTCTTCAAGAGGCACTGAATGCTGGTCAGACCGTTGGCTTGTGAGAAGTGTCATGTAGCTACACTTCTCACCAAAGTGAGCCAGAAAATGCTAAACCACCAAAGATCAGTGTGGGTTCCATGAAAGACCCCAGCAAACAAGTGAAGTTGGAGTAGGCACTGGAGACTGTTTGGCTGAGGCCCCAGAAAACTCCATGAACATTGAGGCAACCTGGCAGAAGCTCTGAGATGTCACATGTAATATGGCAACAAAGGTTCTTGGCTTTGTAAGGCAGGAACATTAATACTGGCCCAATGAGTCACCCTGACATAGACTGGCTACTGGAGACCATGCACACCATAGCAAGTCCTGTATCTTAGAGAAGAAATCAGCAGCTGAGAAGGTCAGATACATTAACGTCAAACATTCCCAATTTACAGCCAATGAAGAACCAGTGGTGGGAGCAGAAGGCTGTAGAACTGCAGGAGGCGACTGACAAGCATGGCATGAGGCCTTCTGTGAAGGTCTCCATGATGCATGTGGCCCAAAATCCAATGATATAGCCTTTGTACTCACAGCAGATGGTGATCAGGTGATATTCTTTCTCACAGGACAGAGCACTTTGAACTCCTGAACTGTCAATCCACTATGTCTGAGGAAGCCATTGACTTACTCCTGCAACATCTTGTCATGGAAGAGCTGTCTGTGGACTCCTCTTTAGACAGTGTTACTAAGGCCATCAAGCAGCTGTTCATGAGCAAGTCTCCAGGCCCAAATGACATTGCACCTAGTATACAAATGTGAAGATGTCCACCTGATCAGGAAGCTCACCAGCCTTTTCAAAACTGCATGGGAGCAGGTACGCGGGGGTATAAGGATGCTTTCATAGTCCATCCATAGAAAAGGAAGTGACGCATATCCATTGGACAATCATTGCTGAATCTCTTTGTTATCTATAGCAAGGAAGATCCTTGTGTGTGTTGTCTTTGGCATGCTTGTATCTCATTGGGTGTATCTAGAGTCACAGTATGGCTTTCTTTCTTGTTGTGGCACCATGGACATGAATTTGTTGGGCTGCAAAGATCAACAGAAGTTTCGTGAACAGAATAAGGATCCCTGCCTGGTACGTATTGACCCTATTGAGGCCTATGATGCAGTGAATCACAAGAGCCTATGGAAATGCCTTCATAAATTTGGCTGCCCAGATATGATTGTCATCTGCTTATTTAATGATGGCCAGGGTGATGGAGTGTGGTGACTCATCAGTAGCCTTACTCATACTAACATTATCTAGCAATGATGCGTAATGTCTCTCTAGTCATCTTTGCCATTGTTATTTCAGCCATGGTCATGTTCACATTCCAGGACTTTGGGAGGGGTGTACACATCCAGTTTAGATTGGATGGGGGGTGGGGGCAGGTGTCTGTTTAGTCTGTAGTGATTCAAGGCCCACACCAAGGTAATTGAACAGCTATTAAGAGAACTCCTGTTTTCTGATGACCATGCCTTCATTGCACCCACACACCTAAAGGCCGTTCAGTTTATTGTGGACCTTTCTGCCTAAGCTTCAAAATTCTTCAGTTTTGCAATGTCTGAAAAAGATAGAGATCATGTACCAATCAGCACCAACATCACAAGCCTCATGATCCCACCCCTCTACTTGGTCAGGAAATTCTGCTGCCTGGGTAGCATACTTTCCAGTAATACTTTGTTGGATGATGATAATGATGATGATCATTCAGTGCCTGGTAAAGGCCAGCTTGGCATTTGGCAGGGTCACCCACAAGCCCTGGAGGAAACGTGGAGTCTGCCTCAGAAATAAAGATAAAGATGTATCGTGCTGCTGTACTGACCTCCCTTCTCTACCACTGCAAGACATGGACACTCTGCACGTGTCACATCAAACAGCTAAAGAGCTTTCATCTTTGCTGCTGGAGATCTGTCTGCAACATCAAGTGGCAAGACAATCCTGAAGTCTTTGAAGTGCCAAATCTCTGGCAGTGAGAGCATACTCATCAGGGCTCAACTTCAGTAGATTGGACACATTGTCCACATAGAAGTTTCCCACATACTGAAAGTTATGCTGTTCAGCCAGCTGAGCATGGGAACCCACTCTAAGTGTCAACCTCACCTTAACTATAAACACTTTGAAAGCTACCTCAAAGCATGCAAGATAGACATTAGAACCTGGAATTTGTTGCATTGAACAGACACAGATGGAGAGGTTTGTGCTATGAGGCTGTGTCCACTTTTGAGGAGTGGCATGTGAGGTCTTTGCAGAAGAAAGGGAGTACATCATAAGGCCAACGTCTCCAACTCTCCCTGCAACCACATTTGCAAACCAGGATTGGATCACTTCCCATGTGAGAAGCCATAAAAACAAATTAAACCCAGAACTCAGGTCAACACTAGTGGAACATACATCTGTCGAAGCAATGGGAGAATCCAACATTGCAAACTGTTAGGAGTATGTTTATTGGATCTTATTTTTCTCTTCCCTTTTCAGTTAATTAGTATTCTTCCATTAAACTACTCAAATCATTAAATTTCTTGTTAGCTAAATCTCACTCTTCTACCGTATCATGAGGTGAATTTTTTCACAGATATGTATTCCATAGTGTCAGAGATGCTAGGAAGATCTTTCATGGTGCAAGTTCACTGATAACCAAACATTCTTCTTTGGGAGACTCTGCATATTCCCATTTATGGGATACTGCACCATCTTGTGGCAAAACTCTCTTTTAGGAGCATCAGCTGGTGCCTTTGTGCTCTCTTCTCTCCCCTCAGCTTTCCAGATGTACTGAGAGTGAGGCAGTGTAGGGAATGGAGCACCCTCCCACCTCATTTCCTTCCAACTGCATGCCTGGATGGATGTGAATCCCTCCAGTCTCTTCAAAGGGACTTGTTTGTTCCAAAACAGCTAGTTAGTGTTAGCAAGAAGTTAGGGTGTCTCCCTAGTTTTGGGGTATGGTAGAATCAAAACAAAAAAAGTCCAGGTTTTAAAAGGTATGCTTCCTGCTTTGCTTTCTTCTCAATTTCAGATAACCACATGCTGTGCATGAAGTGTCAGAAGGCCAGCCACCTTCTGGGTGTTGGATCGGTCAGACCTTCACCCTCAGGGCCCGCAAGAATGGGGAGATTCATCTGCAACTCTTTCTGCTTCTGGAGGTTAGACACACTGGATCCATTAAGACTTTTGCTTGCAGGGTCTGAAGAGTCAGTCTCAATCTGGTGACCTCCGTCTGTTCTGGCCAACTGAAGGGTTCCCAGAAGCCAGAGCCACTATAAGGGTGGATTTGGTTCCTGCATTTCTCTGTCAAGCCCCCAACCTATTCATGTCCAAACCGAGGGCAGCATGGTCAGATCTCACTGCCCTGGTCCTGGAAGAAAGTTCGAGGACTAGCTCGGCTGCTCTTGCTGGTGCCATCTCTCTTGCCTCACAGCGATTCAGCTGATATAACTCCTATGACTGCAGAACCAGCGTCTGTTCCGACTGCCTTCTCCACTTCCTAGAAGATGAATGTAAGTAGTGCCTCTGAATTAGGGCCATCAGCACTTTCGGTCTTGGATGCTGTGGCACCAAGGAAGGAGAAGCATGGGAACAAGACTGCCAGTGTTAGTGGTGCCAGGTCTTGCACGTCACTGCTATCGAATCTGTCCGATTCTGATAGCGCCACTACGAGCTAGAAGAAGAGACCAGTTGCATCTCCAGCTTCAGTGATGAGAGAGATGAGTCCACTTGTATCATTGGGTCTGATGACGTTCAGACCTTCAGGTCAACTGTCACTTCCTGACTTGATTTTCTGTGTCCGTTCCAGCTGCCTCCTTGGTGCTGTATCACTGTGGTAGCTCAGGTCCATCTCTCGGCTTTGTTGCATGCTTTGGATCCATGTGTGAAATGTGTGGCGTGGAAAAGGAGGTATGTGTCCTCAGTTCCAGAGTTGTCGACTTCATCTCCTGTTAGGAAGGAGAGACCAGATCCCGTTGCTGGTTCTTCCCTGAAAAGCTTTCCAATTCTTCCTCCTAGAAACCCTACGAGGTCTTCGTAAAGAGGTGGATCCCTATTCCTTCCTCAGGATCCATTATTATCCACAGTACGCTTTCTCTGGTCCCTTTTTCAGGAGGAGGCCAGAGAAGAAATGCAGAGACCTGTAGCAAGGTTCAGACCACTCTTCATTCCACCTCCTGTTGGCATGTTCCTGACCCCCAGTTGTTGGAGTGACGGGCAGTCCTGGGGCCCATGGCCTTATTGGAGGCTACCTCAGGACTTCTTCGTCCATCTTCTGTGTGGATGGAGAGGTGACACTTCATCTGCAAAGAATCTGATAGCCCAAAGATCCTCATATCTGATCCCTCCAGACATAGGCACTGACTTTTGTTTTTGCCAGTGGGCGCTTTGGAAGAGCGGGGGGTGGGAGAGGCTAGAGGGAGCACTCAGCCAATTTGCGGGGGAGGCTGTTTTTCAGCATATTTACACACTTCTTTCGTAGTCTAGTCTAGTTACTGAATGTCTATTGTTGGTATCTTTACTATTTTAATTGTTATGAACTACATATTACATTATCGTTAATTACAGTATATTAAAATCATTGCAATCTACATGCTGTCTTCACTTAACATCCTAGTTTAAAGACATTGTCTCACTGTAGCTTTCTGGATGAAACTGTCAGCAATCTTATTCACATCTAGTTCCCTGGTACTGTCTTGATGCATGTTAAGGACAACTAAGTTGTTCAGTTGCGCCTGTCCCATTGATGACTAAAGATAATTTTTAAGTCTATTCAAGCTGGAGAATGAGTTCAGGATGATACAGGAATAGTGAGAAGGATTCTTATAAATTTGCACCACTCTGGAAACGACCCCAAGATCTCTTTCTTGATGGGTAACAGCTAATTTAGATACCATCATTTTGTACCTATAGTTGGGATTATATTTTGCCACGTGCATTACACATTGAAACAAAATAGCAGACTAAATTCGAAGTCATCCAGTTTTGTGAGATCCCTTTGTAACTTTTTTGCAGTCTGTTTTGCACTTAACTATCTCCTTGAGTAATTTTTGTATAATCTGCAAACTTTGCCACCTCACTGTTTATCCCTTTTTGCAGATCATTTATGAATATGGTGAACAGCACTGGTCCCAGTACAAACCCGTTGGGGACACCACTATTTACTTCTCTCCATTCTAAAAATGGACCATTTATTCCTACCCTTTGTTTCCTATCTTTTAACTGGAGTGTCTGAGAATACTTTCAGGATCACCTAACAATCCTTAATTTAATTTAATGACGAGCCTTTTGTTATCTTAATCACCATGCCTCTGTTTTTAAACAAACTCCCTGCCTCAAGGGCAGAAGTTGTTAGCAGCACAGAACTCATCACATTTAACGCTCAAGCTCTGGCTCCTGGTTAGTGAGCACCCACTGTTTTTTGGGGGTTTTTTTCCCCCGTGAGTGTCTGAGCCGGCAAGCAACCATGGAGTTGGTGCCTATGCCTCCAGATCAGTTGACAGTACAGATAGTGACACCTATAGGCACCAACCCCATGGGTGCTCTGGGTCTGGAGCACTTACGGGGAAAAATTAGCGGGTGCTCCGCACCCACCGGCAGCCAAACTCCCCACTCCTAGCCTCCTTCCCCCCTGAAGGTGCACCGCGTCCCCACTCCTCCCGCCCTCCCCCCCACCTAACAGCTGTTTGGTGGCACTTAGGACTTTCCAGGAGGACGGGGGAGGAACGGCGAGGCAGCATGCTCTGGGGAGGAGGCAGAGAAGAGGCAAGGCTGAGGCGGGGACTTGAGGGAAGGAGGTGGAATGGGAGTGGGGCGAGGGTGGTGCAGAGGCGGGAAGAGGCAGGGCAGGGCGGGGGGTGGAGTGAGCACCCACTGGGCAGAGGGGAAGTCGGCTCCTGTAGTAACACCTGAGACTCAGTTGGAGAAGGAGGAGAATGAAGAGAGATTTCCTCTGTTTGAACAGGAGCATTTAGGTCAGGCTCAAGTCAGTTTCTGTCACTGGACGAACGGGTGGAGATGGCTTCAGCATCCTCTCCTTCAGAGGACGCTATGCAGTGCCATGGTTTGATGTATTGCATGGTGTACACTTTGAATTTTCGTGTGATACTGATGGAAGAGATGTCTCACCTAGTATTTGATATTGTTGGTGCTGCTGCCAAGAGAGAGACATCACTCCCCATCCTGAATGGGTTGTTACTGCTGTCCAAATCAGCATGGTCCAACCTCACCTTCTATCAACCCATTTCTGAGAAAGCAAACCATCAGATACTCTCTGACAGGTTTTCTTATTTCCCTACCCACCCTGTACCCACTTTGGTGGTGGCAGCTGCAGGACTTGCCTGACAGTGTTTGTCAGCCTTCTCCTGTCATTTTATTGGCAGGTCAGAATGTAGTCAAACATTCCCTCAGGGTCTCTCTTCATGCATCAGAGTTTTCTGTCAAAGAAATGACTTCCACTGTGACCATCAAGAGGGGGGGATGCATCGCTTCGATCCTCCTCTCTAGCTGTGGACACTAGAACTAAACTGAGAGGATATTCCCTTCAAAAGGGAGGTCTTTTCAGTGAAGAGACTGATGCTTTATTAGAAAATCTAAAGGGCCCCAGATCAGCAAACCTGATCTGTGTGGTTGATTCCATCTGCTAAAAGGAGGCATTCCACTCCTTTCCAATACTAGAGACAGCACTACACCCAGCATGCAGCATCCTACTCGACATCAAAAATATCAACAACCTGCCGCCTCAGAGACATTATAGAAAAGGGCCTTTCAAATAAGCTTCCAAATCCAAACAACCTGCTTCCTCAACAGCACCCTCATCCTGCAACATTAAAGCCTCCATTTTGATGAGATTCTGGAGAGTCAGAGCACTTTTCTACCCCTTTCTTTGGAGACAGGCAAGCCCTTTTCTTCAACATATGGAGGCAGATTACATCAGACCAAAGGGTCTCGGAAAAGTACTGTTTATGAGCAGTTTGAAAGACTTCCTCCCCCAATTTCCCCTACCCATCCCTCTTCAGGAACCCCTCTCACAAGGTAATTCTTCTTGCAGAAGTTGAGAGGTTGCTTCTGATAGAAGAACCTACCTGACTGCTCCTTCGAGTGATTGCTCATATGTATTCCACAGTAAGTTTGCGTGCTTGCCATGTGCACCGGTGCTGGAAATTTTCCCCCTAGCAGTACCCGTAACGGGGGAGGATCGCCCGTGACTCCTGTAGTGGCGCCTGCCTGCTAGCGTGGTATAAGGGGAGCTGTGCACTCCCCCCCAACCTCAGTTCCTTCTTGCTGCCCCATTGGGTCCTAGGCCTCTGACTCACGTGGAGCAGAGTAGCCCGGCCCCTTTGGAGCAGGCCTGTCCAGTTGCCTTCTGAGCCTGAAGCCCTCCAGGCGGCTAAGGAAGTCACATCCATGCTGGTGCTGGGAGCACCACCAATGTTGGCACCACACTCTGGAGGCAAGTCGCCCCTGGGATCGCCACAGTCCCCGCTGGCCCGGTACCAGCCTCGGTTGAGGGAACGTTCCCAACACTGCTAACTGTCCAGTGACTGTTCAGGGCTCAGTCCATGTGGATCGCTCTCAGCGCTGGCCAGACTGGATGTGTGCCCTCCGATTGGAACTCCCGGCGCCACTCGTCTTCACTGGAGTGAGCACAGACGGGACTGTGATGGATGTCACCAACAATCCTCATCTCGAAGGCGGTACTGCAGTTGGTCACAGCATGAGCGTCGATTCCGTTTCCACTCGGAATCCTGCTCAAAGTCTCCACCAAGGCACTGTAGCTCTGGACGTTGATTGCCGTCGCGGGTCTGCCCGCTGAGATCGCTCGTGGAGCAGCCTCTACCATTGGTGCCGTTCTCCCGCCTCGAGGTTGAGGTCCCATGGTCAACGCAGATCTCGGCTCCACCACCGCTCCTGGTCCAGAGGCAGCAGCGTGTCATACACCAGCCTGACCTCCGCTCACAGTCGCCCGTTTACAGGAGGCTAGCCAGCCTGATCAGCCAGCCAGCCTCTCTGGTGCCTCTGCAAGTGCAATGCCACCGCACATCATAGCCAGCCCAGTAGTACCAGTGAGCACTGTGGCCTCCAGCACAGCCCCCAGTGGGGGCTCACTCAGTGGCCAGGGCGTCAGAAGCACCATCGGCCTCCATCCCTAGGCTGCCAAGAAAAGGGTCAGTGGGCCCCACTTCCTCAGTACTGTGCCCGGAGTTGGACCAGGTTGTGGATCCTCTGTTGCTGCTGACACCCAAAGCACCCCACCAGCCTTCTCATCCTGTCCTGAGGAGCTCATTGCGGACCCGCCCCCCTCTGTCCTGCAGGAGGACTACCGGGTCCATCATGACTTACTGAAAAGGGTGACAGCAAGCCTCCATCGCCAGGCTGAGGAAATGGAAGAGCCCTCAGACTCCCTGTTCAATGTGCTGTCCCCCTCAGCACCGGGTAGGGTGACATTGCTGCTCCATGAAGGGGTGATGAAAATTTCAAATGCCCTGTAGCAAACACCAGCCTCTTTGGCTCTCATCTCTAAAAAGGCGGAGCGCAAGTACTTCATACCCACTAAGGGGCATGAGTATCTGTATACCCACCCCGGTTCCAACTCCTTGGTGACTGAGTTGGTCAACCACAGGGAGCAACAGGGGCAGCCAGCCCCAACCCCCAAAGAACATAGACTCTCAGAGGCTGGATGCTTTTGGGAGAAAAATTTATTCGTCAAGCTTCCAACTGAGAGTAGCAAACCATCAGGCTCTCCTGGGTCACTACGAGTTTAATCTGTAAGGATCCCTCCCAAAGTTCGAGGACTCCCTCCTCCATGAGGGCCTTAAACTCCTTTCTGTTGCATTCCCAGAAGGGACTGCTGCTGCAAGGACGTCTCTGTAGGCCGCTTCGGATGCAGTGGACACACCTGCATGGTCCATGGCCTCGTCAGTGTCCATGAGATGCGTGTCCTGGCTTCTGCTCACTGGGCTATCCAGCGAAGCGCAGTTGTCGATGCAGGATCTCCCTTTTCATGGGAAGGCATGAAAGACTCCCGCACGATCCTCCAAACCCTGGGCTTCTATGTCCCTGCTCCTGCAAAACCCAAGTTTAAGCCACAGCAAGCTCCTGCGCAGGCTGCCCTCCCAAAATACAAGGCCACCCATAAGAAACAACAGGACTATGAGAAACGCCCGCAAAGACACTACCAGCCTGCCCACCAGCCTGGGTCCTCTAAGGGCAAGCAGGTGGGTAAAAGGTGGTTTTGACGGGACACTTTGGGGTACCCCGCCAGTCTCCAGCAGGGATCCACCCTCAGTAAAGCTCCCTTTTCCCAATCGATTGTGTGCGTTCCTCCCGGAATGGTCGCGGCTCACCTCAGACTGTTGGGTCCTCGCCACTATCGCTGGAGGTTACAACCTCCAGTTTACCTCCTACTCGTCCAACCATCTCCTACCCCCATCCCTCTTGGGGGCCACATCGCATGAGTCTCTGCTCAAGCAGGAGGTCAGGAGGCTCCTGGAACTGGGAGTGATAGAGGCAGTGCCCAAGTAGTTCCTGGGCAAGGGGATTACTTCCGATATTTCCTTATCCTGAAGGCCAAAGGGGGGCTCAGACCCATACTGGACTTGTGAAGTCTGAACCAGTACTTGGTAAAACTCAAGTTTTACATGGTTTCCCTGGCCTCCATCATCCCCCTTCCTGGATCCCCGGGGTTGGTACACGGCCCTCGATCTACAGACGCGTACTTCCACATCCACATATTCGAGGGGCACAAGCGCTTCCTCCGTTTTTCTGGTGGGACAGAATCATTACCAATTCATGGTCCTCTGGTTTGGTCTGTCCACCGCCCCCAGTGTCTTTACAAAGTGCATGTTGGTAGTAGCGGCCTACCTCAGTCACCGGGGGTCCAGATATTCCCCTATCGGACAAATGGCTGGTCAAGGACACCTCTCGGTTGCAGGTGAGGGGCCACGTGGCACTCCTCCTATCCACATGCAATGCCCTGGGCCTCTTGGTAAACAACGCCAAGTCCACATTAGTCCCGGTCCAACGCATAGAGTTTTTCAGGGCGCTCCTGGATGCAATGTCAGCCAGGGCCTCTCTCCTCACAGACAGGTTTGAGACCCTGAAAGGACTCATCGACTCAGTCGTAAGGTCCGTGGTGACGACAGCCAGGTCCTGCCTTCAGCTGCTAGGTCACATGGTGGCGTGCATGTATGTGGTCCGCCACACCAGGCTCAGGATGAGTCCCCTACAACTCTGGCTGGCCTCGCAGTTCTCCCAAGCCACGGACAGGTTGGACAAGGTCCTCACCATGCTGAACTCGGTGACAGCCTCCCTACGGTGGTGGTCCACACCAGGCAACATGCGCCGAAGGACCCCGTTCAGGGATAGGGTCCTGTCCGTGGAGCTGGTGTCAGATGCATCGGACCTGGGCTGGGGAGCCCATGTGGGAATTTGTAGACCCAAGGCCTGTGGTCTCTGTAAGATCTGACGCTTGACATAAATGTCAAGGAACTCAAGGCAGTGCGGCTGGCATGTTCGGCCTTCCGCTTGCACCTGAAGGGTAGTCCAGGGTTCTCACAGACAACACAGCCTCGATGTTCTATGTCAATAGGAAAGGCTCCACCCTCTGCCACGAAGCCCTCAGTCTGTGGGACTTCTGAATAGCCCACAAATCCAGGGACTCTTCCTCTTAGCACAAGTGGTCCCTACACCCAGAAGTGGCCCTCCAGCTTTTCCGGAGGTGGGGAACTCCCCAAGTGGACCTATTCGTGACTGGACAGAACTGAGGATTCCCCTGATTCTGCTCCAGGGCGGGTCATCTGGGAAGGGGCGCTATCTCCAATGCCTTTATCCTGCCTTGGTCAGGCCAATTCCTATAAGCCTTCCCCCTGTTCCCACTGATCAGCAGGGTCCTAGAGAAAATAAAGACTGACAAGGCCAAGGTTGTCCTTGTTGCCCTGGCATGGCCCAGGCAGCACTGGTATGGGACCCACTTGGGCCTGGTGGTGGCTCAGCTGTGGCTGTTGCCGCTCTGCCCGGACCTACTCTCTCAGGACCGCGGTCGTCTCCTCCACCCCAACCTGGAAGCTTTTCACCTCATGGCATGGCTGCTCAGTGGCTAGGAGGGAACATGCTCAGCTCTGGTTCAGCACGTCCTCCTTGAGAGTAGATGGCCCTCCACTCGCCGCTCCTACATGGCAAAGTGGTCTCGTTTTGCTAGGTGGGCAACAGACCAAGGTGTATCCCCAACGGCCGCCCCAATCCAGCTTATCCTCAATTTCCTCCTCAGCCTGAGTCCCAGAGCCTGGCGCCCTCGTCGGTCAGGGTGCATCTGGCAGCCATATCGGTGTTCCATCCCCCGGTTCAAGGACAGATGGCATTCTCCCATACTACAACCAGCCAGTTCCTTAAGGTGTTGTACTGGCTTTACCCACATTCTAAGCCCCTGGTCCAGCAGTGGGACCTGAATCTGGTGCTGGCTCAGCTTACGGGGCCCCCGTTTGAGCCGCTGGTCATGTGCTCCTGGTCTCCCTTCTCATGGAAGGTGGTCTTCCTGGGTGCTATCTCGTTGGCCAGGCGGGTCTCGGAGCTCAGGGCCCTGACCTCCAAGCCACCGTATACTGTGTTTCATAAGGACAAGGTTCAGCTCCGCCCACACCCCACGTTCCTCCCAAAGGTGGTCTCCGCCTACCATATGGGTCAGGACATTTTTCTACCAGTCCTCTGCCCCGAAGCCAGTCCAGTGAGGAGCACCATCTCCACACGCTCAATGTGTGGCAGGCTCTGGCTTTCTATCTCGAGCAGACTGAGACGTTCAGAAAGTCTTTGCAACTGTTCGTCACCTCAGCTGAACGGGCGAGGGGCCAGCTGATTTCTACTCAGTGGCTGTCCAACTGGATCACTTCGTTCATCTGCTCCTGGTATGAGCTGGCGGGTGTTCCCCTGCCACCTATTGTTAGGACACACTCGACACAGGTGCAGGCCTTATCGGCTGCTTTTTTGGCCCACGTTCCCATTCAGGACATTTGTAGGGCCACCATGTGGTCTTCAGTTCCTACGTTCACCTCGCATTATGTAATAGTTTCCCAAACCAGGGATGACACCGGGTTCAGCAGGGCGGTACTCCATCCCGAGAACTTTTGAATTCCTACCCACCTCCAGCAGATACAGCTTGTAATCACCTATTGTGGAATACACGAGTAATCACTCGAAGAAGAAAAGACAGTTACCTTTTCCGTAACTGATGTTCTTTGAGTTATGTTGCTCCTGTCTATTCCACATACCGCCCTTCTTCCCCGCTGCTGGAGTTGTCTGGCAAGAAGGAACTGAGGGTGGGGGAGCACGCAGCTACCCTCATACCGCGCCAGACAGGCACCACTCCAGCGGTTGCTTCCCCTCCTGCCCCCAGGTACCGCTAGAGGAAAAACTTCCAGCACCGGTGCACGTGGCGAGCATGTACACCTACTGTGGAATAGACATGAGCAACACATCTCGAACACCAGTTACGAAAAACGTAACTGTCTTTTCTTGCTTACCTAGATGGATGGCGTTTTTACTCCTAATACTTTCTTGTGGGGGAAAAAAAGGGGGGGAGGAGGAAGTGACGTGGAGAGGGGAAGTTTGGCTGATACTATACTTGAAGGAATTGAACAAGTACAGTTATAAGTTTTGATTCCATGTGCTGACCCTGACCTCCATAAACTTTTCACTGTCGCTTCTGGATTGGTTTGTGACTCTCAGTCTAAAGGATACTTTTCCATATCACAATTTGCCAAAAATCATCAAAAGTACCTTTTAGATTCACTGTGTCTGGGCCCTGTTTCCAGAACAAGATGTTCCCCTTTGGCCTTTCCTTCTACCCAGGGTATTTACAAAATGCTTTTCTGTGGTAGCAGTGTATCTGAGGAATCAGTATTTTTGTTATCCTTACTTTGACGATTGGCTACTGAAGACTGTTGTGCCTGAGTATCTGTTGCATCACATAGTCACCATGACCATTCTCTTTTTTCAGACCTACGTTTTTTTCTCAACCAAAGTCGATTCTCTGTGCCACACAAAAGAATTCCTTTCAGGAGGTGCCATATTGAATTTAGTAGATGGGAGAATTTTTCTGCCAGAGGACACATTTCTCTAAATGAAGCAATGTCTATTAAACGTTCAGAGTTGCCCCACACAGAGGTCATGGTTTTTCCTGGGTCCCATAAGGCTAAAAGCAGCCACTACTTATGTGACTCCATTTGCGCATCTGAGAATAAGATCATTGCAGCACCAGATGTCCCGGGTAAACAGATGAGATTGAGACAGTTTTCAGTTATCACCATTCCTCAGACCATCATAGTCTCTCTGGACTGGTGGTCAAGTGGAATAAATGTGCTTAGAGGCATAGAGTTCGGTCCTCAGGATGCAACTGGACAATGGTTCAATCTATGGTTAGGGGGTGCACTTGAATCACTCAGCAGTTGGAGGGCATTGGTCTTCTCAGGAAAGAATGTTTCACGTCAGTGTATGGGATCTAAGAACTGTTCATTCCTCTCATCTCCAAGGGAAGGTTGGGCAGGTAGTAATTTATTGTATCAACAAATGGTTTATTTGCTCCACCCAGTTGTGTACAGAGGTGATGAATCATGCCTCTGCCACCACATTTACCCTGTAACCCTACATTTGTCAGGGGAGAACAATGTAGTTACAGGTCACCTTAACAGAGACAGCTTCCAGATGTGTGAAGGATCAGTCTGTTCAGACCATATTTTCCCAGTGATGTCGAGCTGTTTGTGGACCTGCTCGCAGCCTGGTTCAGTAGGAAGTGTCATGGGTTGTTCCAGAGTGAGCAGGGACAGTCTGTATTAGATGCTTTCCTGCTGCACTGGGGAGAAGGTCTGATGTACTATATGCCTTTCATCCCTTTCTCTTGATAATAAGAAAGGTAGTATCATCCTTGCCCTGTCCTGATCTTATTGCCCTGGCTTGGCCACATCCATAGAGGTTTCCCAGTCTGCTTTAGCTGTCCAGCAGACTCTTTATGTGCCTCCCTCTGTCTGCAGATCTCTTGTCCCAAGAAGGGGACAGGTTTTTTCACCCAGATCTGCAGTCCTTTCACCTGACAGCATTGATTCTGTCCATTCTTGAGCAGTCATGTTCTTCATCTGTGCATGATATACTTGCTAACTCTAGCAAACAATCCATTAGAAACTACTGCCTTTTAAAGTGGCCCGAATTTCAAGCATGGATGCAAAGGAGTTCTGATTTGATCAGTTTCCATTTCTTGTGTTCTGGAATACTTAATGTCCCTAAATCAAGGGTTGTCTGACTCACCATTCAAGGTCCACTTGTTAGCCATCTCCACTTATCTTACTTTAGTTGATGGTAGATCGTTTTGTTCATATTTCAGTTTAAAAGTTTATAAAAGGGTTATCTAATGTATATCCTCCTGTTTGAAAGGCTGTCCTCTCTTGGGGCCTCATTTTGGTTTTGACCACGTTGGTAAAATTTCCATTCGAGCCATTGGCTGAGTGTTCATTTAATCAGTTATCAAAACACCCTTCAGTATTGGCACTGAACCAGCCAGGAGGGTGAGTGAACTGAATGCACTCATGGCTGATCTGCACCTTTTGTACTATTTTTTCATAAGGAGAAGATAATTCTTAGACCAGATTCTCGATTCTTATCAACGTGTCTGATTGTGAACGATCATTTCACACACACCCCTGCCCCCCATAGCCACATTGATAAAGGAGAATCTATCATCATTGATGGGATCTTAGAAGGGCTATTGCCTATTATTTGGACAGAACTAAGTTTTCATAAAACACCTAGACTGTTTAGTATGCAAGCAACAACATAGGGCATACAGTTTCGTTCCATACTATTTAATGAATTAAATAGTGCGTTACTGAGTGTTAATACTAGCAAAAGTTCCTGTACCTGTTTTAGTTCTACCATATTCCACTGGAGCTGTGGCGACTTCCTTTGCTCGTCTGAGGCAGGTGCTGGTTGCTGAGATCCGCAGGTTGAACTTCAGTACACACCTTCACCAAGCACTGTGCTCTGGATTTTGCTTCTCAAATGGACATTGGAAAGGCAGTGCTTCAGTTTTTATTCAACTAGGATTCTGTTCCTGCCTCCAGCACTGCTTATCAGTCTTTCCCATAAGTGACAATATGCAGAGTCATTCAAAGAAGAAATGGTTACTTACCTGTAACCAGAGTTACTTGAGGTGGCGCTGCCTATCACTCTTTCCATCCTCCATCCCCTCTCTGAAGTCCCTGTTGTTGTGTGTCTGGCTTCTTGGTGAAAAGGGACTGAAGTGGGGACGGTGCTCTGCCCCTATATAGCCTTGTCCTCAGTGTGTCAGGGACACTGAGAAGAGTGGGTACACGAGAACACTTAGAGGGCAAAGATGGCACAGTATCCCATAAGCATGACTATGCATAGCCATCTCAAAGAACTTCAGTTACAGGTGAGTAACTCTAATTTCATTTTGCTCTATCCTTAATATTAAAATCCTGTTTTCCATTTGTAGAAGTTTGTTTGGAGAGGGTTGGCAAATACATGGTCGACATTAGTGAAGTATATATAAAGCAAAGGGCACACTTACAATACTAAAGTATATTGCAGTGTTGTTGTAGTTGTGTTGGTCCCAGAATATATGAGAGACAAAGAGGGTGAGATAATGTCTTTTATTGGACCAACTTCTCTTGGTGAAAAAGAGAAGCTTTGGAGTTTCACAGAACTGCTCTTCAAGCCCTCTGGAGCTTGAGAGCTTGTCTCTTTCACCAAGAGAAGTTGGCCCAATAAAAGACAACCCTGATCCACCTTGTGTCTAACACTAAAGCATAGAAAGTTAGTCCCTAGAAAACCAAATTCAGGATTTAAATATAACCAAAAAGTAGACCACGTGTTAATCCTGGCTTTCATGCCTAGCAGGGAAACTTTTAAAGGTACAAGGGTGAGTTATGCGCTTAACTCCCTTAATTTTCAAAGGGCGTAACTGCTCTTTTTGCCTTTAAATATCTCCCTAGATTACTAACTGCCTTTCAGAACTGTCCACTTCTAGTTAATCCAGATGCTTTAATCTTAACAGCACACACTTATCAGTAATGGGCAACTGGTATTCCTCCTGCAATTTCCTCTTAAACAATAAGGATCAATACACTGCAGTCTGTTTTCCCTTAAATAGTGAGTATCAGTACTGCATTCTAAATTAACCATTAGGATATTCCTTCTTGGGTGCAGCACCTGGTCATCTTAACTAGCCCACTGCTTCTTAGAGCAGTATTCTGGTACAACCAGACTTGAAGCACTCCTTCATATTGAGAAGCTACAAGTTTTCTACTCTCTCTCCCTCCTCCCCTCTCCCCCCAGGCTTCCAGAAAGGGATTTAAGAGTTGGCAGTTGCTAGCTAGGATTTTTGGACATTCCCTATATTTCAAGAGAGGAGATGTTTCTTCGTGTAATGATGAAGTATCTCAGAAGATGACTGTGAAAAGCAAACTTGAAGTTTGTCTGTAAATGTTTTCTCCCTCACCCTGGAATTCCATTGGAGCAAAACAGAAAAAAATCTTCAGCTGTTTTTATACAGGTAACATTTACCTTAGGTGTCCTTCTGGAAGACAAAATGAAGGCAGTACTAATAAAAGGGTAACAAAACTGCCTGTAATATCTTAATATACAAAAGAGCTGCATATAATGCTAAGTAACAGTATAATAACTAATTCCAGATGCTTTGACAGTGTACAGGGTTTTAATTTTACACAAAGTGTACATATGTCATTTGTCATGTTGAAAGTAAATATAGATGTGTCCTACTTATTCTGTTAGATGGGGTTTAGTGGCTTCACTGGTATTTTTAGCAAGCTAGCTCAATCAAAACTAACTCAGGTATGCCTTCACATGCTTCAGTCACATTTCCCAGTTGCACAGCAAACATACCCTTAGGGTATGTCTACACTACGGGATTATTCCGATTTTACAGAAACTGGTTTTTTAAAACAAAGTGTATAAAGTCGAGTGCACGTGGCCACACTAAGCACATTAATTCGGCAGTGTGCGTCTGTGTACCGAGGCTAGCGTCGATTTCCTGAGCGTTGCACCGTGGGTAGCTATCCCATTGTTCCTGCAGTCTCCCCCGCCCATTGGAATGCTGGCTTGAGATCCCAGTGCCTGATGGGGCAAAAAACATTGCCGCTGATGGTTCTGGGTACAGCCTCACCCCTCCTTCCATGAAAGCAGCAGCAGCCAACCATTTTGTGCCTTTTTTCCTGGGTGAACTGTGCAGACATCATTCCACGGCAAGCATGGACCCTGCTGAGCTCAAGACAGCAATCATGGACGTTTTAAACACCTCGCGCATTCTCGTGCAGTCAATGCTGAACCAGGACCTGCAAAGCCAGGCGAGGAGGCGGCAGCTACGGCAGAGCGGCGACGAGAGTGATGAGGACATGGACACAGAATTTCTCTCAAACTGCGGGCCCCTGCGCTTTGGAGATCCTGCTGGTAATGGGGCAGGTTCTAGCCATTGAACGCCGATTTTGGGCCCTGGAAACAAGCACAGACTGGTGGGACCGCATAGTGTTGCAGGTGTGGGACGATTCCCAGTGGCTGCGAAACTTTCGCATGCGTAAGGGCACTTTCATGGAACTTTGTGACTTGCTTTCCCTGCCCTGAAACGCCAGAATACCCAAGATGAGAGCAGCCCTCACAGTTGAGAAGCGAGTGGCAATAGCCCTCTGGAAGCTTGCAACGCCAGACAGCTACCGGTCAGTCGGGAATCAATTTGGAGTGGGCAAATCTACTGTGGGGGCTGCTGTGATGCAAGTAGCCAAAGCAATCACTAAGCTGCTGCTACGAAAGGTTGTGACTCTGGGAAATGTGCAGGTCATAGTGGATGGCTTTGCTGCAATGGGATTCCCTAACTGTGGTGGGGCGATAGATGGAACCCATATCCCCTATCTTGGCACCGGAGCACCAGGGCACCCACTACATAAACCGCAAGGGGTACTTTTCAATGGTGCTGCAAGCACTGGTGGATCACAAGGGACGTTTCACCCCAACATCCTCGTGGGATGGCCAGGAACAGTTCATGACGCTCGTGTCTTCAGGAACACTACTCTGTTTAAATGGCTGCAGCAAGGGAATTACTTCCCAGACCTGGAAATAACAGTTGGGGATGTTGAAATGCCTGTAGTTATCCTGGGGACCCAGCCTACCCCTTGATGCCATGGCTCATGAAGCCATACATAGGTAGCCTGGACCGTAGTCAGGAGTTGTTCAACTACAGGCTGAGCAAGTGCAGAATGGTGGTAGAATGTGTATTTGGCTGTTTAAAGGTGCACTGGTGCACATTACTAACTCTCTCAGACCTCAGCCAAACCAATGTCCTCATTGTTATTGCTGCTTGCTGTGTGCTCCACAATCTCTGTGAGAGTAAGGGGGAAGACCTTTATGGTGGGGTGGGAGGCTGAGGCAACTCACTTGGCCGCTGATTACGCACAGCCAGACACCAGGGCAATTAGAAGGGCACAGCAGGAAGCGGTCCGCATTAGAGAAGCTTTGAAAACCCAGTTTCATCACTGGCCAGGGTACAGTGTGACTGTTTTGTTTCTCCTTGATTGAAACCTGCCCCCCCCCCCCCAATTGACTCATTCCCTGTAAGCCACTCACCCTTTCGATCACAGCTTGCTTTCTAAGGAAATTCACTCTCGTTTAAAAATCATGTATTCTTTATTACTTAATTTTATAAAAAGAGGGAGAGAACTGACAAGGTAGCCCGGGTGGGGTTTGAGAGGAGGATAGTAGGGAAGGAAAAGGCCACTAAAAAAATTTCATAATAATGAGTCTTTTGGTTGGGCTGTCCACTGGGGTGAAATGGGCAAGTGCACGGAGCCTTCCCCCACGAGTCTTTACTCATCTGGTGGGTGAGGAGGCTAAGGAACATGAGGAGAGAGGGTGGTTATGCAGGGGATGCAGCGGCACTCTGTGAACCTGCTGCTGTTCCTGAAGCTCCACCATACGCCAGAGCATGTCAGTTTGATCACGCAGCAGCCCCAGAGTTGCATCCCGCCACCGCTGATCTTCCTGCCGCCACCTCTCATCTCGAGCATCTCTCCTGTCCTCACGGTCACTGGCATCATTCCTGTACTTTGCTACCACGTCCTTCCACTCATTCAGATGAGCTCTTTCATTGCGGGTCACTTCCATAATTTCTGAAAACATTTCTTCTCACGTCTTTTTTTTCTGCCGCCTTATCTGAGAGAGCCTTCGGGACAGAGTAGGGAGGCTTGAAAAATTTGCAGCTGCATGAGGGAGGGGAAAAAAGGGAGAGAAGTATTTAAAAAGATACATTTTAGAGAACAATGGTTATACTCTTTCACGGTAAACAACACTATTTACCTTACATTGCACGTGTGTTTTCACTACAAGGTCGCATTTTGCATCTTAATATTGAGTGCCTGCGGCTTTGGTGTTACAGATCACAGACGCAGGTCCGGGCAGCAGAATTCGGCTTGCATGCAGGCCATGGTAAGCCATTGTCTTTCGTCTTCTGCAGCCTTCATCTATCCAGCGCCCTCCTTTCCAAATAGCAAGCAAAGCCCGTTGAGTGCTGCTTCTTTCCTGTTAACATGTGCAGCAGCAGAAACCACCCCGTGGCTGGTATCATGGAAGATCACTGCTAAACACCCCCCCCCCCCCCACCGTGGCTGGTAGCAGGGAAGATCCCTGCTAGCCAAATGCAGAAAAGCTCAGCGCCAATCACCCCCCCCCCCCCCTCCCCTGCTTGGCTACCTGCAGGGAAGGATTTCTTTTAAGCCACAGGCAAACAGCCCAGTAGGAATGGCCATCTCTGTCCCCTTAATTAAATTCCTGAATTTCAACCAGGTTACCATGAACGATATCACTCTCCTGAGGATAACACAGCGAGATAAAGAACGGATGTTGCTTGAATGCCAGCAATCACCGGGACCATACGCAGCTAGGCTTTGTCATGCAATGATACCAGATTACTTGCTACATGCATGGCGTGGGTCAAGTCAAGTGTCCTACCATGGAGGACGGAATAAGCTGCGCTGCCAGAAACCTTCTGCAAAGGCTTTTGGAGTACCTCCAGGAGAGCTTCATGGAGATGTCCCTGGAGGATTTCCGCTCCATCCCCAGACATGTTAACAGACTTTTCCAGTAACTGTACTGGCCGCGAATGCATCCCAAGTCCTCAGGGCAAATTAATCATTAAAAACGCTTGCTTTTAAACCATGTTTTATATTTACAAGGTACACTCACCAGAGGTCCTTCCATGGCTTCATTGTCTGGGATAGTTGCTTGGGAGGGCTGGGAGGGTAATTCCATCAGGGTGAGAAAAAAGCTCCTGGCTGTTGGGAGAACGGAGTGCTGTGTGCTCTCTACAAGCTCGTCCTCCTCTTCCTCCTCATCTTCCCCATCCGCAGAATCCTCAGCCATGGCTGAGATTACCACCCCCTCGGAATCCACGGACAGGGGTGGGGTAGTGGTGGCGGACCCCCTAGAATTGCATGCAGCTCAGCATAGAAGCGCATGTTTTCGGCCCTGCCCCGGACTTTCCATTTGCTTCTTTGGTTTTCTGGTAGGCTTGTCTGAGCTCCTTAACTTTCACACGGCACTGTACTGAGTCCCTGGTGTGGCCTCTCTGCCATCATGGCCTTGGAAATTTTTTCAAATGTTTTTTCATTTCGTCTTTTGGAACGGAGTTCTGTTAGCACGGAATCCTCTCCCCATACAGCGATCAGATCCAGTACCTCCCACCTAATCTGACATGGCAATACCAATTTCAGCGCTACTCCCCTCGTCTGGGAGGAGTACAGAATTCGGTTTAAAGAGTCCTTTATATTGATATAAAGAGCTTCGTTGTGTGGATAGGTGCAGGATTAAATCGGTTTAAATGCGTAGTGTAGACCAGGCCTTAGGGTGCAGACTTTATCTTCTCAGCTAGAGGCATGGCTTCTGATGCAATAGTGCAAAGTCACTGTTCTTTGCTGAAAGACTATCGTAATTGTGCTGCAAGGGAAGAATGTTTGGGGACCTTTCAAAAGGACAATCTTGCGTGCCTCAGAAAGACCTCAAGAAATAATTGCTTTTACACAGTCCAGAAAGAATCGCCCAGCCATTTTGTAACTATTGTTTGTTAAAACAGTAGACATTAGACCTTAAAGTACCCTTTAATCCACACCCTGAAATACACTCCAGGTTCTACACCTTTTTTTATTCTTTAATTCCAAGAAAGTTGGTTGTAAAGTAGCAGTACTGAACATCAAAATCCTTAATAGACACCTGCAGAGATGTAGCTTTAAAATGGAAACCAATAAATACACTTTCCTGATCATCTTCAAAGGTGGTAGTCTGTGATAAGTGACCTGAAGGAATGATTTTGTATTCCAATTAATACCTCCCATAGAAAATTCCTAAGACTTGCTCAGGAGGACTGTTTATAGGGTTGTATGCTTTGACCTAGTTACTTCCTCTGGGTTTTTACAAAAATCCACATAACATTGGATGCTGTATAGAGTCAGGATACATATCTATGCCTTCTAAGGCAATCTGTTGGTTTGTGTAATTAAAATAGTCTGAAACTGCCAAGAACTGACTACCTTTAATTCTGTTTTTACTTAAGTATAATGAGCAATAGCAGAGGGAGGCACTTGGGCCCAAAAAACTAACTTGAAGTGGCCTCTCCACCCCTGTTTCACAAATGTCAGGAAGCTGGAAGGATGAGGGGTAAAATAGAAGACCTTCAAATAGTGGGGAAGCCTTCTAGCTTGGAGGAGATGAGATCCTTTACTTGACAAAAAAGACTGGGGAAGGGGATTGTTTCAAACTTGAGATGTCTATTGGCCAGAGTGATCCAAAAGATCTCAGTCCCCACAGCAGGGTCCAGGGACAGTACAGTACCTTGCTAGGAATTCCAGCTGTTGCAACAGCTTACATTGTAATTTGCCATACTAAAATCTTTGCTTTTCCTGTTCTTTGTATTTCATCGCTTCTCAATTGTCCTTTTTCTGATTCTCTCATAAATAGGTTAACTGGTTAACCATTATTGTGCTTTAAAACTTAGAGTAAGCTGTATTAAAGTATATTCAGAGATAATCATCAGTTTGTTAGTGTAGCTTCAGTTATTATTTTATGTAATACCCTTTTTTTCTAATTTTTTTAAAATCGTAATAAAATACCTCCACACTTCTTAGCGAGATTATCATTGCTTTAATTTACTCTAAAACATATGTATCCGCTGTTGTGGAGAGTACAGTTCTCAATGCAAAAGGCAGCACCTAGTAAGGGTAAAAGCTGAAACACATTGACTCAAAGAGGAGAATTTCTTCTTACAGACCCTTACTAGACTTTCATCTATCTTGAACATCCAACTGCATGCAACTAATGCTGCATATAGCTTCAACTTCTACAAGCAGCACCACCTTGGGAGAAGTTGAATGTTGGGGTGTGGGTTTCGGTTTTTGTGAGGGCAAATTCTCTGTGCTCCAATCTGTTTAGCATAAAGTATCCTGTAATCCAAAATTTTAGCCCCTGGAATAATTTTTTGACAAAGTGCACACTGTTTACCAAGAAAGAAGACATTTTTACATACTAATTTGTTTAACACATCTAGTGAAACAATGCAGTGCAAAAAAAGTCTCCAAGTTATTTTCATCTTTAGAGGCTTTGGAGATTTGTACGTTAATTTTTATGCAGCAGTTTTCTTGAGTTAGAAAAATATGTACATTTTATATTTAAACAAGTTGACATGCATTTTTTGCATATTCCATCATGTTCAGTGTGGCAATATTTACTTTAAAGCACAGAGAGAGGTAGTGGCAGGATCTCAAGCAGTACCTTTTTGTTGACTCTGGTGAAAAGCAAACAGAGTTTTGTGGTTGGTGGCAGTAGGGGGCTCAAGTATCTCCATGGTTTTAGTGGTGAATGCCTGATGGCAACTTGATGGCCTCTTTTTTTATTTGCAACAAGTCTGACAGCTAACACTGAAAATTTAAGCTTCTGGCATTTTGACTTGTCTGTAGCGAAACCTTTGACAGCAAACAGCCAAGGAGAAGTGGTAGCTTAGAAATATAAACGAGAGGGAGGCAGACGGGTATTCCAACTTTAACAGTATATCAAAGCTCCATCTTCCAAAGATCAGTATAACTTTATTTTAAAGATAAGGAGGACAAATAAATGTTCAGCGCTAGAGTGGAATATGGCCAATTTATTCTGCAATGTTGGTATCCAATTCTTTTTAAAGAATAAGACTAACATGCTGCATTAGCAAAACTTATTGTGAAAATATATTTGCAAATCACTGACTTTGAAGATAAGTGTCCACTTAAGTGAAATAAGCAAGAGAACTTTGAACCTATTACATTTTTAATAAGCTAAACAATTGATGTTATATTTACACACCATTAACGAACCTTTAGAAATTCAGATAAGTTTAATACTTGACTTTCACATTTGAACATGTGATTCAATTACATATTTTGCTCTGATGTGATAAAATATTAAGTTTTACCAATCAGTGTACAGTACTAGAATACTGAAAATGCATTTAGTAATGGGGTCTACTAGTTAAAATAATGGGAGAGTTGATCTGAAACTGTACATGTGTGACCCAGATCTTCCTATCACTGTAGAATTAGTACAAATGGAGGTTGGGAAAGGTCTTTTTAGCCTGTCATCAACCAAAAAGAAAACCCAGCAGGAACAACTGTCACACAATTTCTGTCGCTATCTTTATACTCCAGAATTACTTGAAGCAATGAAATTAAATTACTCATTTTACCACAAATGCACAATGAAAATTAGCCTTATTAGTATTTTTGTCCTACAAGCAGTTCTAGGAAAAAACCCTCCAAAAGATTGGGATAGGCTACGATTAGAGAACTCTCATGTTTTAAACTGTGCCACAACTATGTCCAACTCATTTTTGGTTAATACTCTTTCCATTTTAAAATAAAAACTCTAATTTGGAAGAAATACCAGTAGTGAGCACACCTTCATCCTACTAAACAAAGCAGAAGTTACTGCAGAAGAGGTGACTGCACTCCTGGCTACATGATCAAGAAAACTACTATGAATATCACTTGACAAGAAAAAGTAAAAGGGAAACACTGACTGAATTGAACTTAAAACATGGCCTTGCTGCTAAATTAAGTGTTCAAGGTGGAGAAGAGTATACTTACTCTTCAGATTTGGGTGTGTGGATATGAACTGTTAAGAGTGTACAAGCCCTTCTTACCATTTTAAATTTGGATTTGATGGGAAGGGCAACTGGATGAGCATCTGATCGTGCTTCAGATGGAGCAAAGGTTGACCCTATAGACCTATGGATCTAAACATCAAGAAAAATGGTGAGAGGAGATGGGAGTTTTAAATGCCTAGGAAGGTCTGTCACTGCTCTTAATCCTACAGAGTTTGTGGTTGGAACTGAAGAAGCCAAAGGGAACAGGAACATTTTTAAGTGAAAGAAATTGAAAATTAAGAAAGCACTGGTTCCAGCTTCACTTGTATTCAAAAACTCACCAGTGTTGAATGAATGCATGGATCCCAGTGTCTGCTACCACTGGGTCAAAGAAAAGATTTGTGCTAGTTCAGAATGGAGAATGGCAGAAGAGAAGACTTTATAAGAAGCTCCTATCTAAAGATCTGTGTCCTTCAATGAGGGTTTTTTGAGTGGATGGGAGCACACCTAAGAGAAGACTATTATTAGCCTGTGAGTTCCATCTGCATGGATCTTTCTGGAAAGTGTCACTGTTCCAAAGCAATCCCAAATCCCAACTGAGTTTGTTCCTGAGCAGTACAGAGAAGAGGAGGTGGAGTCAAATTGTTAGATGGGCTTTAAAGGTCACTTCTATCATATAATTTTAACCAAAGCTCCCCCTTAAGGTGGGTCTGAGGGGTGAAGACAGTATAGACTGACTTCTTGGTTACCCCATAATCATTTGGAGTTGTTGTCCGTAGTTGACATGTAATGCCCTTTGTTTGTTTGGGGTTTTTTTATTTCAACCTGGATCCACCAGACTTTGAGATGATAGTTGCTGAAGGTACAGTTATCTCTATTCAGTTAACATTCTGGTGCCTTCATCTTTTCTTCAATTGACTGTAATAGCTTCTGTTTAATTCCACCTTAAAGGGTGTCCTCAGTGATTTACTATGGGTTTCTTTCATTTAGTGATAGCTCTGCACTGAGGTACTGTATATATCCTTGAGGTCATCCCAGTCTCAGCTTCATTCTGAGGCTTGTATTAATCGGATTATGAAACTGTCTTACTACCATCTACAGAATCTTTGTAGTCTGTAACCTATTCTGTCTCTCCAGGATCATAGGACTTATGCATGCTTTTATCACATCCTTTGGTTGTATTGTGCTTTATTATTTGTGAGTCTTTCATAAAGTGCTCAGACTTTTATAGTGCTGTACTACACCAGTGAAACATTTGTAGGTTCTCCAAATCCATCTCTGTGCTTTTGAAAACCACAAGACGAGATTCTGATATAAAAGAATCGGCTACATAGACTACTAAAGACACTGGAATGATTGACAGTAGGGCTTTTACTGGAAACATTTTGAAAAGTGTCTGTGGACCTTGGTTTTTCCCAGACCCCAAAAAAGTAAAGATTGTAAAAATATAGAAATATAGAAACAGAAGATTCGGCTGTTTCCTCTCCCCCTCCCCTCTCTTTGAAAACCCTTAGGCGGAGAGGGAGATGAGCTGCTGGCCACATTAATTCTCGGAGCCTGTTTTTGCATGTTTTGGCTTCTGAGATACAAAATAATAGCCTTATCAGTAATTTCTAGCTGTACCTGTAAACATGCATAAGTTAATAAGTTACCTCAGACTTTGAGGGAAAAGTTTTCCATAGTAGCACTAATTTTTGCATATTTTTTCTTTAAACCTATTTGACTTTTTAATCTCCATTTTTTTGTTTTGCTGGCCACATCTGGAACACTGGAATAGATAAGGATTAAAGACAAACGTTAAAGCATCAAATTTGCGAACTTTCTCACAATTTCAAATCAAAACATTAATTACAAAAGGCCATATAAATTACCTTCATGGATCATTTTGCCTCAAAGATTGAAATATTGGAAAGTTAAAGATGCCTTCTGTAGTGAAAAGCTTAATTTAACATTTAGAATCTCTTCTAATAATAGTGCAAAATACTTTCAATTGACCTTTCTTAAATCAAAAGATGGAGTCTCTAGATTTATTTTCCAGTATCTGATACATAGTACTATTACCCTGACTTCCTTATTGAGAAAGTGTTCTACAATATGTCCACATTGATTTGAACTTGTCCTTTTGAAGGTGTTAGTATGATTGCTCTGTTTGATCTATAAATCTTGTAAAATTTATCTGTATAAAACTATCAAATATTGAGCTTTTGTTTTTGATAACCAATTTAGTTACATAACTAACTATAACATCTACTTTCTTGCTGTACTTTGTTCATTTTAGTTCAGATGGGTAAAGTAGAGTAGTTGTGTATAGAATGGATGATCTGTTGAGAACAACTTATTCTCCAAGACAGTGGCTTCACCTGGAAAACCCTGCAGAGAACTGATTAGCCAACAAACCCACTAAACTCTAATCAAAGACAGTTGGATTAAAAAAAAAAAAGCCATCATACCCCCAAATATTTTTGGACAACATGCCAAGAATGTATTTGAACTAATCTGTAAAAATCTGAATGAAAATATACTTTAAACCAATTTCTCTGTTGCTATTAGGGAAAACCTCCCCCACGAATAGATAAATCCAGACTGTATTGTAGATGGACAGAATTAGTACCAATAGAAATATAATAACCTAGTTCTTTCATGCTCAGCTTTACAGCCGCTTCCTTGACTGGAGCCCATTCTGTGAGGTTTATTTTTCCTTCACTTCAGAAGAACCAGTGCATCTGGCTATGAGATTAATGCCTGGACAATCTCCATGTAGGATTATCCTTACATATTCTGTAAATAGTAGTAATGGCAATGGAGATCTATTCTAAGGATAATAATGTATTCACGAAAATTTCCTCCTTTCGGTGTGGACCGTCATCGTGCTCTTCAGTAGAGTGAAATCTCTTTAGCCTGGTGACTTAGTCTTAGATGTTCTGATCTGAGTAGGCACATCTGGGCCATTTGGGGATCATAGTCATTTTGTGAATAGCTAGCATATTTCGCTATTTATTTAACTTTCAGAAATAAGTTCTACGCAGTGGGTAGGCAACCTGTGACACGTGTGCCGAAGGCGGCACTTCGAGCTAATTTTCAGTGGCACTCACACTGCCCGGGTCCTGGCCACCAATCCAGGAGACTCTACGTTTTAATTTAATTTTAAATGAAGCTTCTTAACATTTTAAACCTTATTTACTTACATATAACAATAGTTTAGTTATTATATTTACAGATTAATAGAAAGAGACCTTCTAAAATGTTAAAAATGTATTACTGCACACGAAACCTTAAATTCCAGTGAATAAATGAGACTCAGCACCCACCGCTGAAAGGTTACGACCCCTATTCTACAGTATGGTTCTGTTGCAAGCATAGACTTTCAGCTAATTCTGTCTTCGTCTCCATTCTGTAAATTGAAGTTTTGATCCCATAAATAAGTGAGAAGGGGGATAGAAGAATGCTTTTCAATCTAACATTTGGCTCTTCCACTAAGCTAGTCCATGTTGCTTTCAGAATTGAACTAAGCATTGCTTACAAATGTGTCTAGAGAACAACAGCATAATGATGCAGCATAACTCAATCTAATTAGGCTTTGTCTACACTTACAGTTTTGCAGCGCTGGCAGTTCAGCTGTGGTCCATACAGCTGTGTACAGCCAGCGCTGCAGTGTGTCACACTGACAGCGACCAGCGCTGCAGTGTGTCCACACTGCACCAGTTGCAGCGCTGTTGTGAGTGGTGCATTGTGGGCAGCTATCCCACAGAGCACTCGTCCCCTTTTGTCGCTGTGGTTGTGGGAAGGGGACGGAGGGTGCGGGTCATTCCGCTTCCTGTTCCAACGACCCGTGCTGCAGGAATCGGACCCACGCCTAAGAGGGCCCCGCACCTTAGGCACCTTTTTAATTTTTTTTTTTTTAACTTACCCCGTCCCAGCTGCGGTCTGCTCCATGGTCCCGCTCCTTTGAGTGAAGCGCCAGCGGGAGCGCGCATGGCCCCGCTCTCCAGCTAGAGCTCCAGCCAGGCTGCGGGGCTTGCCGCGCTCTGGCCGGGGCCTCGGCCGGGAGAGCGGAGTCGTCGGCTTGCCGGCTCGCCGGGGCTCCGGCCGGGAGAGCGAGTCGCGGAGCTTGCCGCGCTCGGGCGGGCTCCGGCCGGAGAGCGGAGTCGCGGAGCTTGCCGCGCTCTGGCCGGGGCTCCGGCCGGGAGAGCGGAGTCGCGGAGGCTTGCGCGCTCTGGCCGGGGCTCCGGCCGGAGAGCGGGTGCGCGGGAGCTTGCCCGCCTCTGGCGGTGGCTCGGCCGGGAGAGCGGAGTCGCGGAGCCTTGCGCGCTCTGGGCTCGGCCGGGAGAGCGGAGTCGCGGAGCTTGCCGGCTCTGGCCGGGGCTCCGGCCGGGAGAGCGGGGTCGCCGGCTTGCCGCCATCCGGCCGGGGCGCGGCAAGCCCCGTTCTCCACGTCTGGAGCTCCGGGCCCTTTAAATTAGCCCCCGAGCCTGGGGCGTGAGGGGGGTATTTAAGAGTCCGGGGCTCCAGCGCCTCTGCCACCCCGGTCCTTCAAATAGCCGCGCGGAGCCCCGCCTCCCTCTTGCATTTCCCCAGCGCTCCCGCGGCTATTTAAAAGGTCCCCGGAGTAGAGGGGGTTTTGGGGCTACTTAAAGGGCTGGGTTCACGCTGCCTCCTGCGCACCCCCATGACTGCCCACACCAGTCTGGCCCTCCCTGCCTGCAGCCAGCTCTGCAGCCCGTGCCCACAGCCACCTCTGCCAAACACCCTGTCCTGTCTCCAGCCACCCTGCAGCCCTGCCCAAAGCCAGCCAGCCCCCCACACACTGCGCCCGCACCAGCTCTGCACACACTGCCCCAACCCGCCCCCCCTGCCTGTTCAGTCCAACCCTCTTGCTGCACCCACCGCCTGAAGCCAGCCTGCCCACACCGCCTTGTCTCCAACCAGCCCACATCCCTGCCCTGCCTGCAGCCCAGACCCTACTCCATCAGCCCTGCCCTGCCTTCAACCGACCCCATGTCCACTGCTGCTCTGCAGTTTCCAGGGCATTAACCCGCAGGGAGCAGCTGGAACCAAACATGTGCACACCCCCAGGGAGTGGCAGGGACCCCACATGTGAACAGCAGTCATTAATAACCAATCAACAGCATATATGATGCAATGTATATAATTTTATTATTCATATAGTATGGAAAGTAAAATAATACATGAAAAAAAAGAAAGTGGGGAAAAAAAAGCCTCTCATTCTAAGTCATCCCGCGATCTGTGCTTCCCGTTTGGTAGTCAATTCTTTCTCTTGGCTGCCTTCTCCTTAATCTGGCACCTGTCCTTTTTCATGGTTTCCTTATCCTCCAGTCTTGCAACTTTTATTTTCTGTGGAACACAGATTCATAACTGCTTTCACCATCTCTTTCTTAGTCTTCCTGTGTTTTTTTCTAGCTTTGCAGTCTTTCAGAAGTCTGCACTGATGGAGCAGTATTCAAGGTCACTTTAAAAAAACACACAGAGATAAATGTTAATACAAGCAGCTGCATTGTTTTAAGAGTTTTGTGAGCATCATTCTACACATCTGGAGCATAGCAACAGAGAGGCCAGCAGTGCAGATAAGATGGCGAGTTTCCCCACACACAGCGCATCAGAGTGGATAGGGGGGCTGCACAGCTCACCTGGAAGGGTGGGGTTGCTTCACTGTAGAAGCCATGGGGGTTTCTGAGTGACTTGTGGAAAGGTAAAGGACAGTCAGGGAAATAACACTGGAACCTACACCACACATCTGCGCACCAGCAGCTACTGCTCAGAGCCACTCTGCACACTGGCCGAGCTCACTCGGGAAGGGTGGGGTGGGGGTGGTTTGCTTCTCTGGAAGCCATGGGGTTCTGTGCTTGTGAAAAGCAAAGAGCAGCTAACAGGGAAATGCATGGGCATTCCACAATCTAGGCAATGCTTGCAGGCAGCCTAGCCCCCTGCTCCCAAAAACATTTGCATCCTTATATAAAAGCTTCTTACGTGAGGACAAAGGCCTCTCTGCTGGTCCTCACTACCAGTCCAGCAGCTGCGACGGCTAGCTTCTTCCTGCTAGAAAATAGCTCCTGCCTGCATGACTCCTGGAGTCTCCAAACACCCACGTAACCATCCCCTCTCGGGTTCCTCTACAAGACTCCCGCTCTCTCGAAGGCTCTGAGCCCAGGGCAGTAAGATGCGAAATGACGCAGGAGAGGCTGAAAGGAATGCTGGATATACAGTCCTAATACCCGGAGGCAAACATAAAACCGCTGGTGAGTGTCTGCACACCTGATGACCAGCGCTGCATACCAGCGTGGTCTGCACATCGGCCGGAAGGCAGACCCAGGTGTACAGCCAGCCGCTGCAAACAGGGAGTTGCAGCGCTGGCTGAGCTTTTAAGTGTAGACACCTGCTAAGTTGCAGCGCTGTAACTCCCTCGCCAGCGCTGCAACTTGCAAGTGTAGCCAAGCCCTAACACAATAGTATCCATTAGGAAGAATCTCTAGAAGTTTTATAAACTGTACCTATTAAGATGAGCAAGCTGTTTTACTTGTACCTGTTCTATGTTACTCTTACTGAGATATTGATAGTTTCCAAAAAGCTACAAAATTTGAAACTTTGTGTCACTTGTGGTTTAGCATATTTTTCCTGTTTGTGCGGTTATATGAAAACTTCTAATTCAAGGGGCAATAGGGATCTGCCTAACATGGGGCTTTTGCCATATTCTTACTAGTTATCTTGCAGAAGGGGGGGTGAAAACCTCTAGAAGGAGACCAGTTGGGGAGGAGGATTGGGCTATTAACTTCAAGGGAAAAGATTGATAATGCTTGCTTATAAAACTTGTTGGTAGTCAGTCTGTCAGTAGTTCTGTAGTTCATACTGTGAATATGTTAGGTCCTCTCTCAGACCATCTCTTTTGTGACCTCTCATACACAATAGTGCACCTTCCTTTGTGACAACAGTAGTTGGTTAAATGGAAAAGTACTTCTGGGACATGAAGGAAGAAATAAGCTTAAATAGTGGTGGTTCTTTTGACCCTGCATTTCAGTTTTAAGAAGCCTACCTTTTTTGTGTTTCTTAATTTTGACATTTTATTTCCCTTTTTGCAGGCTGAACACCTCAACCTTCACTTTTTCCTTATCCATCAGAGGAATCTAGGATAGCAGTTAAATAAGTAAATAGCAAAATCTACTGTTGATAGTTTTATTTGGCAATTTAGGCAGCACATCTCTGCCCATTTTCTCCTTCTTGCTAACATCACTAGTCATCCCTCCCACCTGCTCACCTCTTGTTAGGGAAGGAGGAGCAGTCACCAGGCCACTTTGAGGGGAGTTTCTTACCAGCTGTCTGCCCTCTTCCCCCACGATCTGGGTGATCTAGATATGCCTTTCAGTCTGTTTCCTCTCCTCCTGAGGGAGAGGTACCTGGTAGAAATACTTCCTGAAGCAGGGGAACAGAAGGTGGGTAGCAGTGGTGGTTTCTTCTAAAGGAGGCCAGTTAATGGTGCCTTCTCTTCTCCCCTTCTGTTCCCTGCTAGGGCACAGTGATGTTTGCATTAAGAGGGGAACATACGACTTGGCAGGGTGAGCATAAATTCATCCAGATACTTGCTAAAGACAAAACTGTGCTACCCTGCAGTATGGTGGGAAGGAATGCTTCTTGTTCAATCCTAGCACTTGCCTTCCAGCTGTGGATATGTTATGAGATTTGGCTGAGTTCCCTGGAAGTAACAGGGATCTGCGTTTAGGAGAGATTTTGCCATTCATCTGAGCTCTGAATGCTACTGATTGTGGATCTCACTGTGACTTGAGGAGTGGGTTAAGTTTTTTCCTGTAAAAGGGAAAGAGATTGAATTAAACATTCTAATGAGATGAAACCATTCACTGGTCTTTTAACATGTTTTGCCTTCCCTCCTAGCCAGAGTATGGCAGTATAACAATTTTGAAGGAAACATTTTTAAGCTTTACCTTTAAGGAGAATAATGACTCAAAGGTTACCATACTGCTATTACAAATGATTGTTCTGGGTGCAGGGTTCATTTTGACTATGTCATATTCCTGGAAATACTTAAATTAAATACTTAAGTTAAATAAAAGATTGTGCTGAATTTTAAAATTCCTGCATTCTTTGCTCTACTGGTTATTTATTGGATTGGTTCTGATTTGTCATCTTATTAGAATTATATATAAATGTGTATCTTAATTAAAGGGATAAATATAATGGATTTACCTCTTCAGTGGTAGAATTGAGTGGCATGGGTTGCTTACTTCCTTCTCAACCTCTTACTGATGATTTTATTCCACCCCACCTTCCTCCCCTCACTCTGCACCCCCAGTGTTTGGAGTGACTTTATTACTGTGTATAAAGGATAAGTAATCTAATCATATAACTTGATCATATTTGTTTTAATCCAAAAGCCCTGCACCATTTTGCATCAAGCCCTTCTACTAAGCTTGGACAACTCTTGTTTCCTCGAGTCCTGGTACTGCCTTCGTTTGAATGGCAGCTAGAAAACTGGAACAGTTAACACTTTAGAGACATCAAACATTTAAGATTGTAATTTTTCACTTGGGGGAGTGTGTGGGGGGGGGAAATGGATGCTAATGAAGCTTGCAGAAAGGTTACACTGAGATTAAACTATCAATTTCAATTATCACAAAACCACCATAATTTAAACTCAGTTGGCAATCTTATTTGAGGACAAATACTGGTATGTTGCGGAATACCTGTTGTCATAGATAAAGTGGTGTATGGAGTCTCTCAGAGCAACTTCCTGGATTCTTTCTTTTAACCAGTGTTACTCCTCCCCCTTCCAAAAATTAATCCCCAAAGAAACAAATTTAAATTAAATTTTGAATAAACATGTATAAAATTCTTGAAGCAGAATTTTTACTATTTGTAAGTTGAAATAAAGTGTAAAACTGTTTGTCATTTTCATTACAAAATGGTAAATATAGTATAAAATGAGTGTGAGCGGTAGTTGTAGATATTTTGACTCTACACTGTGGCCAGGTAGCATGGTTCACTTAAATTTATTGTGCGTGTCTTGCTTTCAGCACATCTTCATTACCACCACTAGACTGGCCTTTACCAACTCATTATGGACAATGTGAACTGAAAATAGACGTACAGCCTAAAACTCACCATAGAGCTCATTATGAAACAGAAGGCAGTAGGGGAGCAGTAAAAGCATCTACTGGAGCACACCCAGTAGTGAAGGTATGAAATTTTTTAACTTCTACATAAAAGTTGTTACAGAAAATCGATCATACTTACAGTGCAGTACTCTAAACTGTTACTGTTTTTTTGTGAAACGTCTTAGGATCCTGAGTAGATGGGACATCTCTGTAGAATACCGTTTGCTCCAATATAGTCTCTTAAATACATTTTTATACTTGTAAAATTTATGCTACAATTACAGACCATATAATGAATTATGTTGTATATTATAGACTTATCATTGGCTTCATGACAGTATGCATAATTTCTTTCACTCTATTGGAAAAGAAATTTTTTGGGGTGGGGGGGATTAGGATTACAGCATGATAAATTACATATACTCAGTCATATTAAGATCTAATTTCTGTAACACTTCAAAATGCTATAACTTCGCTTGATTAGTGGATTATAGTGCCTCAATATCAGGGATACATTTCTGAACATTCCCTCTGGCACTTCTGGCATTGGCCACTGTCGGAAGACTGGATACTGGGCTAGATGAACCAAAGCTCCGACCCTGTATGGCCGTTCTTATATAACATGAAAACTGGTGTATGACAAGGATTATAATTTCTTTGATGGTTTTGTTTTATCACACTGTTTATGTAAAACACCATGAGGTACTTCAAGTAGATGCTTGCTAATTTTCATTGCAGTAAACTACAGATCAAAAATTTGCGGTAAACAAATTTTTAGCTTTGTTTTTTATCTCCTTGTAAACTAGCCAGATTTTGCTGCTGTTGGGGAAGGAGGCTAATTCACGCAACTGCTTGCTCTTCTCTGGCCCACTGGGAAGCTTCACATCGCTGGCTTTCTTAAGTGGGCTGCTAGTAAGGGGGAGGACAAAAGATGATTTGCTAAAGTCTCTCCCGGCTCAATTCTTGTGGCCTTTGGAGAAAGTGCCAGCCACTTCTTCACTTTTTTGTTGCCCTGAAAGCAACTTTTAAGGCAGCCTGACTCAACCTTATTTCCACAGGAAAAGCAGAAATGTAGACATTTTGGTTTCACTGTCTTCTGGCAGTTCATCATGTGGCAATCCCCTTTTGGCTAGCAGTGAATGACACTAAATGTCCTGACTCCTACACTGGCTCTTGCTGGATTCTTCCTTTTGTTACAAATACTTCATAAATGTGAAGTGCTTTCGAATTGCTACCTAATCCTGGGAGTCACAAAGAGAGAGGTGGCATCCCTCTACTTTAGGCCAGACCTACACTTAAATTTTACCAACATATGTATTGTCAGTTAAGGGTGTCGGTGGGTTTTTTTTGCAACACAGTTTATTGTCAAAAGCTTTAGTGACTGTATGGTTTATTTTGCTCGCTGAACTGGAATAAGCTATAACAGCAAAAGCACTTTAGTACTGCTGTAATTGCATCTGTTCTAAGGGAGTTTTGCCAGAATACCAGGAAAATTTAAGTGTAGACATGAAGAGGTCACTGACAGCAAATCTGTGACAGAATGGGGATTGAAATCTAATTCTTGTGCTCTTAAATGCTGGATTATGCTGTCATAATTTGAAATTCTGCTGTGTATCAAACTGCACTACAGTGTCAAAGGGAGTATTTTGTCACAGTGACAATGAAGGGAATTGACAGGTGAGCCTGCACTTGGATCACTCTCCTGATCACAGACACACATACCCTTTTCCTTCACTGGCTCCCAGTCTCAAGGCTCTTTGCTCTAATCTTTTACTTTTTTGCCTCACCTCCAGTCTGGCTTTTGTATCTTCTGTATTTGAATTAAATGTCTTTTTCCTCCTCCATGCTGCCTGAGTTCCCTCAGTGAGGTCATTTAGGATATAGGCACCCTGCTCTCAGTTCTAGTGCCCAGGCCAGCCATTATAGGGAAATTCCAGCTGCTTCTTTGAGTAGCGGTCTTATGGTTGCTCCACTGCAGGTGTGTATGTCTTCCCAAGCCTCAGATTGGAAACTAGGTAGCAGTGTCCATTTGGCCCATATATGTGCTTTCCTTATCTTGTTCTCTGTCTCGAGGCTATCTAGCACTGTGCAGGTGAACTGCCCTCAATTTCCTTCTTAACCACCCTTGGTCTGAAATGGAGCAATAAGTAGAATCTGACAGTCAATTAGCTTTAAACCTTGTTTTAATTTTTAGAATAGCTACTGGAGTTTCCATTATTAGTTTATTACCTCTCCTTTTTCCTTTTTAATATATAAAAAATCTTTTTTGTTCTGACTTAGAAAACAGTTGCCTCCTTGTAGTTTTTGATTTTGTTGTCCTCTCCCGTCTTAGGGAATGACCTCAAGAAGGGGTATGCCTGGGTCCCCCAGTTCAAATGCTGCCTCTCTTGTGAAGAGGCTATCCCAGTCAGCGACAGCCATTTGTGCTGAATTCGCTGTTTGGGAGAGGCTCACGTATCACAGAAATGTACCTTCTGTCAGAAATTAAAGACGAGCAAGAAAGAGCCATGACCTGAAGCTTTAGCTCCTCATGATGCAGAGTCCCCTGAGATTGGCCTCCGATCCTGGTCCTGGGACTCCCCCGTAGCAACAATTCCTGACATGACCATCAGTGTCCACGGACATTAAACTATGGTGCAGTCAAAGAGGAAATCTAAGGATTCCTCTCACAAGAGCTTGAAAGAGGGCTACAAGTCCACAGGCTGAACAGTTGGCTAGGAAGAGATCCCCTGTAAAGTCAATGACCTTGATACCGAGGGAGCTGTGGCATGGTACCCATAAGGCACTAGGTTTCTCTGGTACCCATACTGTCTAAAGACCCGAGGAGCACAGCCTGCAGCGTCAGTACCATCTGATTCAAAGGCAATAAAGACTGTAACACCTTTTCTAAAATGGCACTGCGAGAGACGAGGAAAGCCGCTGTACCAAGCACTTAAAGGGAACCCTCTTCTGGATGGTCATAACACACAAGAGTCTTCAGTTATCAGACTCTCTCAACACTGACAAGCTAGACGAGACAGACTCATGGGTATCGGTTACCACCACGGTCCTGCAGGAATTTTGTCTGTTTCTCTGTGTTGGTTTCAGGAACACTGGAATCTCCACTACTCATCACTGGCATCCCCTTACCGACTACATTTTGGTCTCTGGAATCCCCTACAGTACTGAAACACTCCCCACCAGTCTCTTTAACTGCTCCACCTTTGAGTGAAGAAGCAGAGAGTGGGGATGATGACAACTTATCTTTGGTCTCAATGCACAGCTCCCCAGAACAAGGTCAAGGGACCATTCACCTATAGCCACGTGCAAAACCTCCAATACCAATAGTACAGTTGCAGGACATCCTAGGGTATCACCACCCATACCCTTTGCACCACCTCAGTGGCCATGGTGGGATCCATGGGCAGTTCATAAATACCAGTCCTCTAGGACCTCAAGGACTCATTGGGATAAAGGAAGACTATCTCCCTCAGCTTCCCTTGAATAAGCAGAGTTGTCGCAACACAAACTGCCGGACATCCTCCACATGTCCTCATTGCATATTGCACTCCCAGTCAACAAGGCACCATTAGACCCAGCCAAGATCATCTGGCTAACGATGGCCTCGAAAATGCCTACATGTTAAAGGGCAGACAAAAAATATTTTATGCCTTATAAAGATGTAGACTTTCTCTTTTTCTCACCCATTTCTGAATTTGCTTGTTGCAGGTGCTGTAAATGAATGTGGAAGACAGGACCATGCTAGATCAACTCCCTATGACAAAGATTAGAAAATATTGGACCTATCTGGCAGAAATCATATTAATCAGCAACTCTGCAGTTTAGGATTACAAATTACCAGGACCTGGTGGCAAAATATAATCATATCAGCTATGGAAAACTCAATGCCTTTATTGATCACCTCCCAAATTATCAGAGAGCAGTTCCAAGCCATCATCACTGAGGGCCAGTTTCTAGCAAGGACAGCACTACAAAGTGCATTAGATGCCACGGACACAGCTGGTCACTCCATATCGATGGCGGTAGTGATGAGGAGAGCTTTCTGGCTTCACCTTTCTGATTTACCAAGAGAAGTCCAAATCACAGTGGAGGATCTTCCATTCGAGGGATCTGAACTCTCTTTGCAGGGAAGACGGATTCTTCACTACACACACTGAAAGACTCAAGGGCCACATTATGCTTCTTGGGGATTTACATGCCTGCACAGAAAAGATGATACAGTAAATCACAAATGTTACAAAGATCCTGGTGCAGTTCCCTCCACCTAGAGACATTATGAACCCCAGGGGAAGAGACATCGGCTTCAAAAACAAAAGACTGCAGCCGTCCAAAACTTGAACTGCACAACCCTCAATATTGAAACATCAGTTCTGAGACGTTGCTTGAGGCCCAGAGTTACCACTCCCACCATCAGTTGCTGGAAAACTCAAGCTATCTGCATACCTTCAAACGCTGTCTTGCTCTTTTTCAACAAAACTGGGAATCATAACATCAGACAAGTAGGTACTGGAGATAATCTCCTATGATTATCTAGTCCGTTTTACCTCCTTCCCTCCCCTTCTACCCCTCCTCCTTCCCTGTCACTCTTCAGGGACCTTTCTCACAAAAGTCTGTTATGTCAGAAAATAAATCATCTCCTGGACCTTAGTGCTATAGAACCAGTTCCCAATCAACACTGAGGGAAGGGTTTCTACTCCTAATACTTCCTGATATCAAAAAAAAAAACCACCCAACCAGAGGATGATCCATTCTTGATCTAAGAGCACTAATGAAATGCGAAAAGACACCAAGATTCAAGGTGGTTACACTAACTGCAAGAATTCCATCTCTAGACCAGGGAGATTAAGCATCTTGTAGGGCCAAGAACCACTTTCACATAGTGATTCAGCCATCCCACAGAAGTTCCTCAGGTTCACTTTTGGTCAGGACCATTTTCAATTCAGTGTACTTCCAATTCGCCCTATCATCTAGACCCAGAGTATTCTCCAAGGTCCTATCAGTGCTAGCGGTCCACTTTCACAAATGTGGAATTATGATTTACCCATATATAAATGACTGCCTACTCAGGGCACGATCCTTCCAAGACACCCTACTGGCCACACAAAAAACTCTGGATGTATTTACACCGTTGGGAGTACAACTGAACACACACACATGGACTGACTCCAGTGCAACATCCAGAATTCATTAGAGCCTTTCTTGATGTAGTGAAGGCCAAAGCATGCCTTCCACTGCACAGGTTCAACACCCTTATCACCTTGATTGACACCATTCAGACCAGCCGCTAGACCTCCGCTAGAAATTGCCTGCAAATACTTGGGCATCTTTGTGATAAGTCATGCACGGCTCCACGTGCATTGTCTGCAGATATGGCTATAAATGGGATAAGCACCAAACAGATAGTCTCAACAAACTACTGTTGATGCCCTCAACAGTAAAAGGCTCTCGAATGGTGGAAGGATCACAAAATGTCTGCACAGGGGTCGCTTCACACAGCCACCTCCAACATTGATACTGACAACAGACGCATCTTTACTGGGCTCGGGAGTTCCCCTAGACAATCACACAGTTCAAGGCAAATGGTCCCCCACAGAATCAACAGTACATATCAACCTGTTGGAGCTCAGAGTGGTCTGGAACGCTTGTGCTCATTTCCTACCATTGATCAATGGCAAACACATAAAAGTCATGACAGACAACATAGCATGTATGTTCTACATAAACCATCAGGGAGGAGCAGGTTCACCATTCCTTTGTGCAGAAGCAACGAAACTGTGGAAATGGTGCATTTGGCACTGCATCATTATATCAGAAGTTAACTGTTGATGCCGAATACCACAGTGGGCAACCTCAGTAGAACATTTTCTTGGGAACACAAATGGGAAATGGACCTTGTTGTTCTCCACAGCGTGATTTGACATTGGGCAGTCCCAAAAATAGACTTATTTGCCATGGGCAAAACCTGGAATTGTTCCTAAAACTGCTCAAGAGCAGGGCTGGGGTATCACATATTAGAAGATGCCTTCCTCTTGCACTGGAACATAGGTCTCCTTTATGCCTTTCCTCCAGTTCCCTCATTGAAGGTCCTGCTCAAGATAAGAAAGGAAAGAACAGAAGTTATTCTCATAGTTCCCATGTGGTCAATACAAACATGGTTCTTCTAGTGCTTGCTCATGTCCATCCCATGCTAGGTGTGCACGCACCATGTGCACAGTTGCTGGAGATATTTTCCCTCTAGTGGGATCCGTAGGACCGGCCCTAGCACCCCCTAGAGATCTGTGTGCGCCCTCTCGGTTCCTTCTTACCACCTGTGACGATTGCTTGGAATGATCTTGCTCTTGCAAGGCTTTCTCAGTGGTTTAGATTCTGTAGTGTAATCTATGTAGTTTTTGTAGTTTTAGCTTTTTAGTTATCAGTTAGTATTGGTGTATATAGTGGTCCTAGTCATCCAGGAACATTGTGTCAGGGACAAGGCATGCCCCGGTCCCCAGGCTTCAAATCATGTACCTCTGCGGCCAGCCTGTGCCAGTGAGTGACCTGCTTTCAAGCTGTCTGTGAGCTTCCCTGAAGCACTTTATTCAGGAGAAGTGCAAGATAAGCAGGAGCTTTAGACGGCGCACTCAGAAAGACAGGGCTATCGGGGTTAGAAAGGTTCAAAGGGTGGTGTGATCCATCACAGCACTCACTGTTGCAGCACATCCCAAAGGAAAGCCCTCCATGTCCCTGCTGCAGTGGTCACCAGCCCCCCCAGTATTGCCTGGGGGCGGAAACGAGTATGGCTCTGCCATGGTCTCCAAGGGAGGAGTCCTCTTCAGAGTTTGAGGAGAATCCTTTGCCCCACCAAAAAAGTACTGGTACCTGACTTACACACCAGACTTAAATACCAACTCCACAGCTGGTGCTTAGCCACTAGGCCATTGGTCGACACAGTGGCAATATGGGGACCTGTGGGGTTTTCCACCAGTAGCGGAACCTCCTTCCTCAGTGGTCATATTCAGTGGTGTCAGTGAGACAAGCCAGTTTCATCCTGACTGGCACCAGACCCCAACTCTGATACCATCTCCAGCACCGAGGTCACTGAAGTGGTCCCAATGGACGTGGTCAGGTGGAGGAGGAAGGAGATACCCTTCCTACGGTGCTAACCTCTTCCTCATTGTCCCCAGTCGAGGCAGTTGCAGGTCCTAGTAACCTGCTTCCACCAGATGACTTCAGTGCCCATCAAGAGCTCCTGAAATGGGGCAGCGCAAACTTGGGACTGAGAGTCAGGGATATAAAGGAGTCCACGTTCAGCCTGATACCCTGACTGAAGAGGCTCCCTCCAGAATGGCTCTGCCACTCACAGTGTCATGGTGTTCAGACCACTCAGGGCACTATGGCAGATCCCTTCGGCTTGCCCCCTACCTCAAAAATGTAGAGAAGGAACTGTGGGTGATATACCTGCACAGCACTCAATATCTGCAAGGCAAGGCAAGAGACAGGGAGAAGAGTGTGTATGCAGGCCAAACAGGCATTGCTACCTAAAATCTCCAATCTCAGGTGCAGGGATGTGGATACATCTACAGTGGAGCATGCGTGGGAACGCACACCTCGAAGAGCCACAATTACTGCACAAGGTGAGTAACCCTTTCTTTGCCTCTGTAGCACTATACTAGAAGGTAATATACTCACTTGATCTGTGGAACTGGCACATGCACTATCTGGTCAGCACTTGGCGCTTGCATGCTGAGTGAAACTGGAATCTTGGGAGATTTTTAGCTGCTAAAAACCTAAAGTTTCTGAGCATGCGTGAATTGCGATTTTCCTGCCCTGCCCCGCCCCATCTCCTGTCAGTGCCACCTATAATATATGCATTAACGTAGATCATGTCTAAAGAGTCACACCCTTGGAATCTTAACTCAAGGGCATGTATATAATTCTGGCTTTGATTTATTTTGAATTTTCATTTTGCAGTAAAGTGGAGTGGGGGTTGCTTTACTTCACTCTTCATAAGTTGAGGAATTTTTTATTTCTTTAATGCTTTTTAGAATCATAGAAGATTAGGGTTGGAAGAGACCTTAGGAGGTCATCTAGTCCAATCCCCTGCTCAAAGCAGGACCAGCCCCAACTAAATCATCCCAGCCGGGGCTTTACAAAGGCAGGCCTTAAAAATCTCTAAGGATGACCTGGAAGGTAGTATAGATCGAGTGACCTAGACAAATTTGGCGATTGTGCCAAAAAAAAAAAAAAATCTGATGAGTCCAAGGAACGGCAGGTCTGCCTAGGACGAAGGTCCTATTTACCGTACAGATGGGGACGACTGGTATCGCTGCAGCGACTTGCAAAGGACTCGGATTCATGGATGAGAAGGGAATATGGGGGCCCTGTTTGCAAGAGGCTAACGCTTTGGGTGCTTATAGGGCCATGCAGCAGTACAGAAGTGTGATTCTCCTCTATTTGCATTGGTGAGGCCATCTGGAGTATGCATCAGTTTTGGGCCCTCCATTACGAAAAGGAATGACAATTGGAGGTTGCAGAGGGCACGAATGATCGGTTGGGGCACGATGATTCAAGGAGGGCTGAGGACAATGGCTTTGTTTTAGTCTGCAGATGAGGCGGATGTAGCAGCTTCAACACTGAGGGTGTGCCAAAGGATAGGCTGCTGTTCTCAGTGTGGAGTTGAGAAATTGGAAGTGTTCAAGTTACACGCTGGGAGGCCTGGTTGGATATTAGCACACGATTTCACAGAGGGTGGGTGGCCACTGGATAGTTGACTAGGAGTGGGTAGATCTCCGCTTATTGTTGAACCTCATCAGATTTCTTTTGGCCCAATCTCCAATTTGTCTAGGTCACTCTGGATCCTATCCCTACCCTCCAGTGTATCTACCTCTCCCCCAGTTTAGTGTCATCTGCAAACTTGCTGAGGGTGCAATCCATCCATCATCCAGATCATTAATAAAGATGTTGAACAAAACCAGCCCCAGGGACCCCACTCTGCTTGATACCTGGCTGCCAACTAGACATTGAGCTGTTGATCACTACCCATTGAGCCCGACAATCTAGCCAGCTTTCTATCCACCTTATAGTCCATTCATCCAATCCATACTTTTTTAACTTGCTGGCAAGAATACTGTGGGAGACCATATCAAAAGCTTTGCTAAAGTCAAGATATATCACGTCCACTGCTTTCCCATATCCACAGAGCCAGTTATCTCATCATAGAAGGCAATCAGGTTGGTCAGGCATGACTTGCCCTTGTGAATCCATGTTGACTGTTCCTGATCACCTTCCTCTCCTCCAAGTGCTTCAAAATGGTTTCCTTGAGGACCTGCTCCATGATTTTTCCAGGGACTGAGGTGAGGCTGACCAGTCTGTAGTTCCCCAGATTCTTTCTTCTTCCTTTTTTAAAGATGGGCACTATATTTGCCTTTTTCCAATCATCCAGGACTCTCCCTGATCGCCACGAGTTTTCAAAGATAATGGCCAATGGCTCTGCAATCACATCAGCCAATTCCCTCAGCACCCTTGGATGCATTAGATCTGGACCCATGGACTTGTGCATGTCCAGCTTTTCTAAATAGTCCTAACCAGGACAGCAGTGTTCTTTTCACCACTGAGGGCTGCTCACTCCTCCCCATAACTGTGGGTCTAGTGGCCCCAAAGACTAAAGATTTGGCAGCAGTCTGGGAGCTGACCTTGTCTGTGAAGACCAAGGCAAAAAAAGCATTGAGTACTTCAGCTTTTTTTCCACATCATCTGTCACTAGGTTGCCTCCCCCATTCATAAGGGTCCCACACTTTCCCTGACCTTTTCTTGTTGCTAACATACCTGTAGAAACCCTTCTTGTTTACCCTTCACATCCCTTGCTAGCTGCAACTCCAGTTGTGTTTTGGCCTTCTGATTACACCCCTGCATGCTTGAGCAATATTTTATATCCTCTTTCTAGTCATCTGTCCAAGTTTCCACTTCTTGTAAGCTTCCTTTTTGTGTTTTAAGCTCACTGAAGAGTTTCCTGTTAAGCCAAGCTGGTGCGCCCTGCCAAATATTGCTGTTCTTTCTGGCACATCGGGATGGTTTGATCCTGCATTCCCTCAATAAGGCTTCTTTAAAATATTAGCCAGTTTCCTGGACTCCTTTCCCCTTCATATTAGCCTCCAAGGGGATCCTGTCCATCAGTTCCCTAAGGGAGTCAAAGTCTGCTTTCTAAAGTCAGAGTCTGTATTTTGCTACTCTCCTTTCTTTTTTTGTGAGGATCCCAAAACCTCTCTGTTCTCACCATCTCATGGTCCAACTGCTGAAACCAATCTTGTTTTCTTAACAGCTATGTAACTTAACTTGAATATTATTCCAGTTTTGAGTTTAGCTTAATCAGAAGCAGTAAAATGACTTTCTTAATGCAGAGTCAGCTGTTTAAAATTGGAATTAGAAATTTATGCATTCCTGTTTCCCCAGTTTCAATCTCAGATCACTTGGATTAATGCCTCCCTAAAGTTACGTTATTATACAAAGGCAACTCAGTATTGTTTCACAAGTTTGATCTCTTCCATCTGTAACTTATCAATATAATAGTTGTATTTGATGGGAGAAGAGCAGACTTGGTGTGAAACAAAAACATTGATTTTCATTGGTATCGTACTTTGTATACTTAGTACTCGTAGGAAAAATTGTTGTATTACCAGTAAAAGCAGCAAAGAGTCCTGTGGCACCTTATAGACTAACAGACATATTGGAGCATGAGCTTTCGTGGGTGAATAGCCACTTCGTCGGATGTATGTAGGGGAAATGCTCCAATACGTCTGTTAGTCTATAAGGTGCCACAGGACTCTTTGCTGCTTTTACAGATCCAGACTAACATGGCTGTCCCTCTGATACTTGTATTAACGGTCAAACTCAATGAAAGGTGAACACTGAGCTATAGGAAGGTTTAAAATATTTGATTTGGCATGGGAAGTGTGCTCTGCCCAGCTCCCCCTAACCCTTCCCCCACCCCCAATGTACTACATATGTATTATTTGTATTGTACATTACTTTTTATACACATTCTAAATAGTCTTATCAACATTTTTGTTGCTCATATCCTTATTTAGCTCTTTACCACCCTTGTCTCTGTGAATGCTTGATCAATGCGATGCACAGGGTGTTAAGTGTTCCTGACATAAACTACTCTCTAATTGTCTTTACATTTTGTTTGTTAATGTGCAGTTGCTTTTAGTTCATACTTTGCAGCATTCAGCAGGGCATTTGTTTTTAAGATTATTTTCTGTGAATACGAGGGAAAGTTTATGGTTCTGCATTACGTGTGTAATTTATACATTATTTTTAACAAGATTTTAAGATAGTGAGTGGTACATAGCTTCAGTTTACATGTAGGTTGTTAGTCATACTGTACTCCACCTGTCATTAGGAAACTAAGCCTCTGACAAATTTGGCATCATCTGTCATGAGCATGTTTAATCGGCTTATTGTTTCCAATGTGTGGGGAAGCTAAACAAATTGAACTCTCACTTTGCTGGGTCACTAAATGGACTTTCATGCTTTGAAAGGACATGAATAAATTTTATTTTTATTTAGGAGTTTCTGCAATGAAATTCTCTTGTTCTTGGCCATTCTGATGACAAGATTTTTTTTGATTTTTTTTTTAATTATCATCTGCTCCAAACAAAGTATCAGCCTTTTAAATCTCAGCTTGATATGGGTATGTTCCAGTTAAATTCTTTTGATTTACACAGTTTATCTTAAAGGCTCTCCCTTTTCTACAAATTTGAAAGACTGTTTTGAGAGTTCTTTTAATAAAGGAGGAATAAATAACTTGGTTGCCATATTAAAATAACCAGCTAAACTATGTTTAAGTTACCACACTTACATCCCATTTAGTAAACGTATCCTATACAAAACCGATTTGTTTCAGTGGAATAGTAGTGTTTTGAAATAAAATCTGATGAATTGTCATAACTTCACTGATGTGTTCCGCAAGATCTGCCTAGTGTTTTAAAATCTGAATAAAATGGTAGAAATTATGGCAATCATATTGGCCTGTTAGCTTCGTAGGTTGGATGCAAGCAAACAATGTGTTTTCAATATGGCTAAATATAAGTGTATACATCTAAGAACAAATAATGTAGGCTGTACTTACAGGATGGGATACTCATCTTAGGAAGATAGTGACTGAAAAAAAAAATTGGGGGCTCCTGGTGTATTATCAGCTGAACATAAGCTCTCAGTGCAATGCTCTGGCCAAAAGGGCTCGTGATCCTTGGGTGTATAAATGGGAGTTTCAAGAAGGAATAAAGAGATTATTTTAATGTATATATTTGGCAACGATGCAGCTGCTGATGGAATACAACATCCAGTTCCAGTATCAACAATTCAGGAAGGATGTTCATAAATTGAAGAGGGTTCAGAGAAGAGCCAGGAGAATGATTAAAGAATTAGAAAACCTGCCTTAGCTTGAGTATTGTGAGTCTATCATTATATTTAGCGTAACAAACAAGTTAGACTATAATCAAGTCACCCTTAAGTAGCTACATGGGGAACAAATATTTGATGATGTTCTCTTCGGTTTAGCTGAATAAGATATATAACATGATCCAGTGGCTGGGAGTTGAAGCTACACAAATTGAGACTGGAAAGAAGGTGTAAATTTTTAACAGTGAGGGTAATTAACCATTGGACCAATTTATCAAGGTTCATGGTGGATTCTCTATCACTGGCAAATTTTTCAATTAAGATTGGATGCTTTTCTAAAAGATATGCTCTAGGAATTATTTTGGCGAAGTTCTGTGGCCTGTGTTACACGGGTAGTTGGACGAGATGATCACAATGGTCCGTGCTGGCCTTGGAATCTATGAATTTATGAACTCCCAATAGTTAATAATTAGCTTATGGCCCAAAGTTTGTCAAGGGTTCGTCCCTTCCAAAGCCTTGATCTTTTATTATTTTTACTATTTCCTGGTTTGGATATTCATTACTCATATAAATTTTTTAATCTTTTTTTGAATCATGTTAAGATCTCAAATTAAGTGATGTACTATAGTAATGAGAGCCACAGGTTAATTGTATTGTGTGGAAAAAGTACTTCCTTTCCTTTTTTGTTCCTTTTGCTCTCATTAGAGAGTGAACAGAATTTTGTGTTTTACCTGCTCTTGTTTGTTACTTAGGATGCATTCGTCTTCTCTCATTTAACGTGCCATTGTTTTCTAATGTAGTAAAGGTTAATGGTGCAGACTTCTTTCTCCCATTCAATTTCTTCTCTGTCAGGATATTGTAGGGTTGTAGACTCTGAATGTTCCAACCTTCCAATAGGAAGAACCCCTCTGACTAGCTGTCTTTTCCCACTCTCTAGCTCCTAAAAAATGGCCAGCCAGTAGTAACTACTATGTTTACTGAAAGAACAGTTATTTACCTCACAATAACTGTGATTCTTAGTTATGTTGTCTGTCTGGATCCCACTGCTGGTTCACATGACCCTGTAAATGTGAGATCAAATTCTTTTGACCAGAAGTGTCCATTGGGGCTGTACCTGCAGCTTAGATGTCCTTGTAGGCTTTTTCTTCCTTTCCCTCCCTGCCCCCCGTTCTCCAAGGGTGAGGCATGGAATCCACATGGACAGCATATTACGAAGAACTAAAGTTACTGTAGGTGCCCTGAAAATGTTTGAAATATAGGGGTGCTTCTTAGTGAAATTGCCAAAGATGCCTGAGCTTTAATCCGCAAGGGGGGAATTTAGCTGTCTCATAGCATGTTCTAAATAGATATCCATTATTTAGGCAGTCTTTCGGTGGATATTTCCTGAATTATAACCATCTGCAAATGCTACAGGTAGGTTGGGGGAACTCTTGAAAGAACTTATTCTGTTAAGGTAATATGAAAGAGCTATACACAGGTCAAGGATCTTCAGTTTAGCTTCCACTCGCTTTGAGTGAGTGTTGGGGAAGAAAACTGGTAGGTGAATCAGCGGTTTTAAGTGAAAATTGGAAAATTTTGGCAAGAATTTGAGGTAAGGATTAAGAGTCACTTTGTCTTTATGAAACGCTCTGTATAAGATGGACCAGCCATGAGGGCCTGACTTTTTTTCCCTGCCCTTTGAGCTGATGTTATAGCAACTAAAGAGGCAGTCTTCATAGATGAATGGTATAATGAACAGGTTGCTAGGATCCCAAAAAGAGGTCCAGTTAAACCATGTAATTAATTACATTGAGGTCCAAAGAATGGGGTTCCCTGATGGTAGAAACATTTGAATTAGGCCCTTGAGGAATCTAGTAACTGTGGAGTTGGAAAATATACCTGAATAGGAGGAGGATATGCAGACATTGCTGTTGATGCACTTTTAAGGAGCTGAAGGATAGCCCTGAATACTTTCTGAACTACCTGCTCTCCCTAATAGCAAGAATTGGGGCTTTCAAAGGATGCAGGCAATCTTATATAATCTAGATGGAGAACCTCTTCCATTTTGTTGCATAGGTCAGTCTGGTTTTTTTCTTCCATGTACCAAGATGTTCTGAATTTCCTTGGAATAGCTTCTGTTGATGGAATTTAATCAGTTGTCATCCATGCTATCAGATGTAAAGACACTGTCTGGGTGTAACATTTGACCCTGAATTTTGCATGAGTGTCTTTTCAGGACCTTTTGGTATGAAATCAGCAGGTTAGGCATATGTGATATCCAGTGCACATGAGGTGAGGAGGCATCCAACAGGGAGCATGCCTGGCGTCAATCAGGACAAATTCACTCTTTTCCACTCAACCAGTAGAATTCATAGGAATAGTTCTTGATTCAAGATCAGCAAGAGTTTATCTGCCATGGAACAGATATTTGTAGTGCATCTCATCCCAAATCTACACATTGAACCAAGGACTTTGGTGAAAGAAGATCTGCCTCATATTATTGTGCTACATGGCTTCCTGGGCTTCGAGAACATCATGTCCCAAGCTTCATCTTCAGTCTTTTCAGTGATGGTTAAAATCAATGTAGCAAGCCAAAAGACCCACAAAAAGTTCAAAGCATCTGGTTTGCTTCACCATCCACTACCAAGACTATATTGTAATGGATGCCTTGAAACAGGGCTGGGAGGCACACCTAGAACATCTTTAGACACAAGGGCTGTGGTCCTCCATAAACACTCATCTGTGCAAATGTGGTAGAACTTAGAGCTATATGTTCAGCATTCAGAGCGTTCCTGCTTCTCTTAAAGGGACCATCATTCAAGTCCTGCCAGATGACACTACTGCATGATACTGTGTCAACTGACAAAGGGGGGAAGCAAGATCTTCCCCTCTCTGTCGGAAGTTATTCACCTACAGGATAGATGCAGCATCAGAGTAATCTATTTACTCTGCTCTCACCAGGTGCTCAGAACAATTTAGCAGATCAGCTCAGCAGAAAGTTCTTTTCCAGCCACAAATGGACTTTCAAAGACAGTCTTTGAATCAAGTTTTTCTAAAATGAGGTATTCTTGTCATAGATTGCTGTGCCACCAGTTTGAACAAGTATGATATTTTGTTCCAGAGAAGACTCATGCTCATCCTCCTTTACAGATGCATTCTTGATGCAGTGGAATAGAACTAGGTATGCTTCCCATCAGTGTCATTACTTTTCTAATGACTCTAGCAATTGGAACTGGACCAAGTCCTCCCTGTTCAGTACAGATAGCATCAGAGTGGGTGATTCAGAACTGATAACGGCACATTCTTTTTTAAGATCTTCTGGGCACTATTTCATAAAATCAGTCTGATCTCACACCTTGACCCACAATCTCTCTATCAGACAGCATGGGTGCCAGTTGGCTAAAGGCCATAGACAGAATTTTAAAGAAATACAAGATATTTTGTTAGAGCAGAAAGGCTAACACAGAGCAAAATAGAAATGTTTTTCACTTTGGGTCACCCAGCATCACTTTAACCCTTATTTTTGGTTTTTATTTTTTTTTAATTTTTGTTTTTTCCTTTATTCTTCCCCCCCCAAACTCCACCCTCACCTGCCTAAGGCTCTGGGAGGGGCTGGGGCGGGGAGGTCTGGGGTGCAGGTCCTGGGCTGGGGATTAGGTGCAGGCTTTGGGATTCAGTTTGGGTGCAGGCTCCGGGCTGGGGCAGGGGGTGGGTGTACAGGAGGGGGTGACAGGTGCAGGCTTTGGCCTGGGGGTGGGGGTGTAGGAAGGGGTGAGGGGTGCAGGCTCTAGGAGGGAGTTTGGGAATGGGAAGGGGTGTATGGGAAAGGGGAGGAGGTGCACGCTCTGGGAGGGAGTTTGGGGATAGGAGGGAGTGCAGAGGTGAGGGCTGTGGGGCTGAGGATGAGGGGTTCTTGATGTGGGGGGACTCAGGACTGAGGCAGAGGATTAGGGTGCAGAGGGATGAGAGTTGGGGCTGAGGATGAGGAGTTCATGATGCGGAGGGGCTCAGGACTGGGGCAGAGGGTTGAGGTGTGGGGTGAGGGCTGTGGAGCTGAAGATGAGGGATTCATGATGGGGGGAGCTCAGGGCTGGGGCAGAGGATCGGTGCAGGGGGATGAGAGTTGGGGCTGAGGATGAGTAGTTCATGATGCGGGGGGGCTCAGGGCTGGGGCAGAGGATTAGGGTGTGGGGCGATGAGAGGTTTGGGATGTTGGAGAGGCTCAGGGCTAGGGCCGAAGGGCAGGGTAAGGGCAGCCTGTCGTGCTCGTAGTGGATGGCAGGCACTAGGACCCTGGGGCAGCATACAGCAGTTCTGCTGGGAGCTGCTGTACACCGGCAGCAGAAGCAGGCAGGGGAGAGGCGCTGCGCTGCTTTCTGTCAGGCAGGGACGTGGCAGGGGGGAAACCCACGTGGGCCGGGGCCCGATCCAGGCAGGGCCGGAGGAGAGACCCAGGTCCAAATATTGCTGGAGCAGGGCCCCCAGCCCTGAATATTCCTGGTGCCCCAGCACCGCAAACATATATAACCTGCCGCTTATGCCCTTGGAGACATCTATTCTTGTTCTTCTTGGCTATTTAATATCCTTGAAGCACCAGCCCTTTCATATCAACCTGGTTTGTTTAGCTGCAATATCTGCCAATTCAATATCAATTGGATTTTTTTCACCTCATTATGTCTGACTTACCGAAGGGTCAGATTTACATGTTTCCACCAGAAAAGGAAACTTCCTCTTTTTAAGACCTAAATGTAATACCCTGCTGAAACTCATTTGAACTGGTAGCATCATGTTCCTTGTATGCCATCTCTATCAAGACCGTGTTTTTGGTGGCTATTATCTGTGCTTAAACGATGAGCAAGATTCAGGTATTGACAGATCCCCCTTAATTTATATTTCAAAAAAATTATGTATCTCAAACCTCACCTGTAGTAGTCAGACTTTCACCTGAATCAAAACATATACCTCCTCCTAGTGTTCTTTCCTAAATCTCATTTGAATCCAGGGAAGCAAAACTGTCTACTTTTGATGTCTTGAATGCTTTCCTACTGTCTCCGTAGAAGACCTTTTCAAAAGTCCCTTTCAGGGCAGCCACTTGGAGCTTAATTATTCCCTAGTCACAGCTACTAGGTCTGATGCTTGTAGTCTTTATAAGTATGAGACTCCTGACACACACCCTCTCAGGAAGATAACTGCTTGCCAGTCACTTACGGAGGGATCCATGTGGACAAATACTTAAACAAGAAAAAGCCTTACTTACTTTAACATATCTGTGGTTCTTTGAGAAGTTTTTTCCACGTGGATCCCATGACCTGCCCTCCTTCCTTGCTACGCAGAGTCCTTTGTACTTAAAATTCTATACTAGTGAAGGAAGTTGGGGCTGCTCTGCCCATTTATGCTGGTGGAAGGGGCAGTGCAAGGGAATGCAGGGCGCAACTGACCAGAAGAATTTTATCTTGTGTGCATGGGGCGTATGGATACCTAGAGGAATGCATATGGGCAAAATATCTTGAATGGCTAGAGTTAAGGTACAGTACATAACAATTTTTGTAAAAACAATTTAAATCACCTTGATTTTAAATAGCTTAGTCCTGATTGGAGTTACATTGATGTTTACCAGAAATAGATTTTCAAACTGGTTAAAAATCCCTGCCATTGTAAATTGCTACGCTTTCATGTCATCATTTCACTAGTTCTTCAATCACATAGGCTTCCAGGGTTAATCAGATTTGAAATTTTAATATTTTTTTTTTTTTTGAGATGAGAATATGCTTTATCAACCAACCCTTCTCCCAAATAATGGAAAACTCCCTAAACCTATCTTTCAGGCTTTATCACTGATGGCAAAAAAAATATTTATTTATTTTTGGGGTGCTTAAAAGTACAAAGTCCACTTCACATACAGATTCCTTGTACTTATGCACAGCCGCCTCTTTACTAATGCCCTTTTTGTATTAACCCTTTACAATATGTTGTTAGAGAGACTAGGTGGGTGAAGTGATATCTTTTATTGTGCCAAATTCTGTTGGTGAAAGAGAGAGGTTTTGAGCTTATAAAGATATCACCTCACCCACCTTGTATCACTAATACCCTGGTACCAACACGGCTACAACAGCATTGCATACAAGATGTTATGAAAGTCTAGGAAACCTTCATTGAAATATTAGGTTAGATATGTTTACTATGAACAGCTTAAAATTTTTCAGCCCAGCTGGGTAACTTATATAATACCTCAGCAATCACTTCCCCCCATTTCATAAACTGAAAAACTTGTAGCATTGGTCATCTTATAGGGACACTGGCATCATGGAATCGTAAAGCTTGCGTTTACTTGGTCTTAGTTTATTTCAGTTACCACACATTTCTGCCCCTGACAAGTTTTATTGATATTACAGGACTGTAATACTCTTAGGGAGGTCTGTTTGCATGCAAAAGCTTTTCCTTCTAATCAGCCTACTTTTGCGATCTAGTAATGCCATGAACAGTTAATCTGGTAAAACAAAAAGAGCACTAAGGTGTCAACAGAATCTTTGTCTTCAGTTAGAAAGTCTAGGAAAGAAGGTGTGTAAAAGGCAGAAGTGATTCTTAACACGATGTTAAAAGAGTACTTTGGGAAGTTTGCCTGCATGTGGCAGTGTTTCTTAATGAACTCTCGAAAAGTAATAGAAGACTTCAGCTTGCAAAAACAGCTTAATTATTTTTACTACTTGATAACAGGGGGTTGGGTTTTGAGTTTTTAGTTCTTTTTAAATTGTCTGATTTAGCCAACCAGTGGCTATTAATGCTAGGTTAGTAAGCATCAGTCACACTTTAAAAGTTAGAACTGATTTTACAAGCCTTAGCATAAGTAACTTTGAATTCCAGCAGTGCAGTACACCTTTTGTCTGTTAGCTTAAATGTTTGTTCTCCTGGGCACATTCAGTTCCATCATAAATGTAATATTATTTTGGCTTTAATAAACTGCTAGTGACAGATTCTCTAGTAGAAACCAGATTTCTGTAGTTACAGAAAACCAGAACATATCAGATTATATTACTATTAACTTGTTACAAAGCACTGGTTTTCTATATAAGTAGAATTATTGCAGAACACTCATCTCAAATTTTGAGGAAGATCTTGTAGGGAAATTCTACTTAAATAATTAAAGAAATGAAACCTTTACCTGTCTTATCCACCAGATTCAGTTCATAGGAATTAATGTAAAGCATAGGTGAAACACAAATATTCATTTAGTTTTAATTAAATTTGTCAAATAAGACTTCTGGGTATTTGTTGCAAAATATGAATTCTATGAATTTATTGATTTTTTTTTTTAAAAAAAAAAAGCTTTTCCCATAGATCCTGAACTTCAGTTGTTATAGTCTTCTTTTCAATCAAACTGCAATTTATACAGCCCTGAGTATTATAGGATTCCTCATGTTAAAACAAATTTCTCAGTCTACAGTAGAATTGTAGCTTGCAGAATGTAAAATGACACTTTATCTTTGTACTTTCTTCTTTATAGATGGAATTTGTGTGTATTCTAGTACCGCATAAGTTTTCAGGGAAGACTTTAAAAGATTTGCAATGTCTTAATATTGATGTTAGTAATAAACTGGTGAAAATTGTGAATCACGATTTTAGCATAGTCTCCATGCGTACAGAAGTTATCCACATATAATTCAGTAGTACAGCTCAAACTGTTTGGAGTGAAGCTGTTCTAGCTTATCCTGTAGTGACCTTCCGTCTTTAGCCTTCCAGCTTTAGTTTAACTTACGCATGCACTGACCTTTGCTATGGAAACGATACAGAAACACAAAAACAACTTGGCTGAGTTTCCTCCACAAATCAGTAGGTGGTGTGTCACACAATACTGTTACCAGAGGAGGGTTTTTAGAGATCAGTAGTGACAGTGTGCAGTAACTTGTTCATTATTTACAACATGCTGTTCATTACCCTGGGAAAGGGGGTATATGAAAATTTATTATAACAAGCTTACTTCTCTAGTATAAATATATATGCTTATATATGACTAGAACAGATGCTGACAAATGTCTTCAATAACACCATGTGTAATATTACACTTCAGTCTCTCCATCACTCAACCACCAGTTTAATTTACTGTCTCTTTGTAACAGACACGTGGTTGAGTCTCGGGCAGGCTCATTGGTATTAATGTCAGTAGTTTAATATAACTGAGGCTTCATCATGGTGACTGTATTGCACTTGCTAGTATGTTGTATAAAGCTTTGTCTACTGAATCTGTCAGTATTAAATTTAACAATGTGTCATTATTTGTGGGTTTTTTCCTCCTGATGGCTTTTTTTGGAGAAGGGTAAATAAAATAAATTCATTAATGTTTAGTTACAAGATTTTGGCTGTTAAGCAACATTACTGTACATAGGTTTATTTGCTTTAGTTTTCAAAATCTTTTCAGAACCCATTGTGACAGAACAGGAGATTATTGCTCAGCTACTTGTTAAATTTTTAAGGGAGTAAAATTTATGATTTTTAATTTTTTTACTAGAATAAAGAACACTTTTTTCATTCAGAGACATGTATTTTATTTTCCTTCAGAAGTTGTGGTAGTGAAATTTTAGTGCTGAATTGATGACTATGAATAGTGAAGTCCTCTATGTTCATAGAGCAGGTGTTACAGGGATAATGGCAGTGCACGCTTTGAACAGTGCCTCACCTTTGAGCTCACGGGTACGACAGTCTCCTTCCTAGGAGTTAAAAAGTGTAGTTAATATTCTTTGATTATTAATTCTTGGCGTGGAGTGCATGTGGAAGGAGTCCAGCCTTCTCTTCCTTATGATACAGAAAGTGTTGCATTTGTAGTGAGGTGAGGGCTCTTACCTACAGTATTTAACACACTGCATTACAGAGTATTTTTCTACTGTTAGCGAACAGTTGAACACAACTGCATTTAATGAAATGGAGTGCTCCAGACCCCAGGCAAATTGACCACATATCCCAGGGTTGTTTTCTGTTCTCTGCAGATAGTCAATCCCATACTATCTTCAACTATTTGTTTGTACTGTGGCCAACACAGCAAGGCCTGTAAGCACTATGTAATATAAGTAAACTGTATCATACTGCATATACACAAAGGAAGATACTACCACAGCTACAACCATTGAAGGTAGTTTCATCTTTGTCACTGCCTGACGTTTCAATACCCCACTTTGCAACCTTAACTTGCTTTAAAATGAACTATGTCAAAATTTGAGTTAAGGTTGAAAGTACAAATCAGTAACCTCATTGTAACCATATTTCTGAATTTCCTTGATTTCTGGAAGAGGGGGGGATAATTACAGGGTTGTTATAACGGTTTATGTATCCTAACATGTTTAGATGCCTTAAAAAGAAATCCAAACAACCTTAACTCTGCCCTATAATAATACCATGTAATAACCATATGTTTATGATTAAGGCATTTTATTCCTTTGTGGATCCAAATTAACTTTTATGGTGTTACTGAAGAACAGATTTAAAGTTGTTTGGGTGCCTTAAATTTGCATGTCTATACCACCTTCTTCAAGTAGTGTTTCTGTGCGTACTCAAATGTAGGTGGTCTACACCCCCTGCACCTTTGATTGCGGATTTCTCACAGCAGCGTCTGTTTGACCCGTACATGCATGTTAGTTAATCTCATGCCCTGTGCCATTGTTACTTAGCACTGCACAGCTGAACCATCCTTAGTTCCTGCTGAACCGCCTCGGCCTGAGATGAAGCTCTGGCAGTTGTCCTGTTGAACACTTTGCCCTTATTTCTGTTTAATAGTTAGTTATATTACTATCAGTTTAATTAGTTAGTGATAGTATAGCTGCTTCTGTGAAAAAATTTTTCAGTTCACCAAATGAAGGAAGGAAAAGCCCCAGGTAAAGATGAACTGACAATCAAAATAAGAGCTGGAGGCCAAGACTTTTGGGAAACCCTTGCTCAGAGGTTTAGCCGTTACTTGGAAATGGAGAAGATACCATCTAGCTGGAAGGAGTCCAACTCCATTCTGCTGTACAAGAAGGGAGATCATGAAGATCTAAGGACCTATCATCCAAAACGCCTGTTCTCACAGGTCTACAAGCTGTTCACGAAAATAACAAACTGACTCTGAGTCTGGACAAGCAGCAGCAGAGAGAGCAGGCAGGCTTTCAAAGGAATTTCAGCACAATGGACCGTATTTTCACTATCAACCAGCTACTGGAACACTCTCAGACTACAAATTCTCTTTATATATTGCCTTCGTCAACTATGAAAAAGCATTTGACAGGGGATTGACACAAACTATATCAAACTTTGAAAGGAAGCATATTCTGACTGCACTAGAGAGAGAACTTTCTTTGATTATCCCCCCCTCTCCCCCCGCCCCACATCCCAGTTAAGAAAGGTGTGAAACAAGGAGCCTGCCTTGAAATGGTAATGAGGCTGATTAATTGGAAGGGTGGAATCAAAGTCAACAGAGAGCAGTTAAACCATCTCAGATTCACGTATGATAATGTGTTGATCGCCAAAAATATTATCAAATTACAGAAAATGCTGTGATAACTCAACACAAAAAGTAGCTAAGTCAAGCTGAAAATGTACCCGCTCCAGACAAAATATATGCAGTTTGATAATCTTGCCAGAAAAGCCAACAAAATATAGGCCTGGCTACACAACGAGTTTATCTCAGAAATTTAGTGCAGCGTTATAACAGAATTGTACCGTGGACGTCCTTCACACAACGAAGCCCTTATTATTTCGAATAGAAGAGCTCTAATATCGAATTGTACTCCTCCCTGACAAGGGAGTTAGCGCTGGAAAATGGATATTGCCATTTGAATTAGAGTGTAGTTGGCCTCAGTTCGGATGTATTGGCCTCAGGGAGCATACCACAGTGCAACCATTGTACCGCCCTGGACAGCAACTAAACTCGGATGGCACTGCCAGGAACATGGAAAAGCCCCGTGAACTTTTTGAATTCATTTCCTGTTTGCCCAGCCTGAGAGCTGATCAGCACAGGTGACAACGTAGCAGTTCCAGAATCAAAGAGAATCCGAGCATGGACCGTGATGAAGATACTGGATCTGATCTCTGTATGGGGAGATGAATCTATCTATCAGAAACTCCGTTGCAATTGACAAATGCCAACACATTTGAAAAAACCTCCTAAAGCCATGATGGACAAGGCCACAACAGGCGACTGCAACAAAGTCTGCATGAAACTTAAAGGGGCTGAACAAGCAATATTGAAAAGCAAAAGAATCAAATAAGATGCTCCATGGAGAGGAGGGGTGAACTGCGACGACTGTAGCATCCCCCCACGTTTCCTCACTCTCCGAAAACAATTTCGATTTGGCTGAGTCCGTCCCAAAATCGAAGGTCAAAACATTGACAACAGATGGTTCAGGTATATAGCCTGTCAATTCCCCCCGCCTTCCCCCCCCCCCATGAAAGCAAAGTGGAAAATCGGTTCTTGCCTTTTTTCATGTCAGCCATATGTCGCTGGATGCTGCTGGCGACGTGGGCTTGCAGTGCTATACAGCAGCATCCCTTTCCCCTTCCTTCCTCTTGCGCTTGAAGATGCAGAGACAGTACAGTGGGATGGTATCCATCGTCAGGCCCATGAGTTGCTCCTGGACGCTCGTGAAGGTCAGCTGGGCGCCTGGGCAAAAATGGGAATGACTCCAGGTCATTCTCTTCTTTAAGTTTTGTCTAATGGAGATTCAGTCCTGCCTGGAATATCATGGCAGCTGGAGGCTTCTGCCTCAGGCTGCTCTCCCCAGTCAGCAGCACTGCACGATCATGCCTACCCCTGGCTACCAGGGCTCAGAATCTACTACTTAGACCTCTACATTTTGCTGCAAATAAAAAAATTAAACTGCCATTTAGAACTGTCCCCCCAACATACATATCCTGGGACATTTTGTATTTTACCAGTGTCAACCAAAGCCCCACACACAAATGGAGATTCAGTCCTGCCTGTGCTTCTATCCTAGTGCTTGTCACAGATTCCCATTTTCAGCTATAGGCTGAGTAAGTGCAGAATGGCGGTTCACTCTACTTTGCTATAAGCCAACCGCCCTCCTCTCCCCTCTCTGATCTCTGCTTGCAGAGGCAATGAAGTCAGTGTTGTTCTTATTCATGCATTCTTTATTACTTCATCACACAAATGGGGGGATAACTGCTATGGTAGCCCAGGAGGGGTAGGGGAGGAGGGAAACAATGGGTGGGGTTGTTGTAGGGGCACCCCCTAGAACGGCGTGCAGCTCATCATTCTTCTTCAAGTGATTGCTCATATCCATTCCAGTTAGGTGTGTGTGCTCCACGTGCATGTTCGTCGGAAGACTTTTTACCCTAGCAACACTTGGTGGGTTGGCTGGGAGCCCCCTGGAGTGGTGTTGCTATGGCACCGGATATATACCCCAGCTGACCGAGCCACCCTTCAGTTCCTTCTTACTGCCCATGTCGGTCATTGGAACAGTGGAGCGCGGCTTAGCTGACCTCCACTTCCCTAGCTACTCGTAGTTCTCGTTCATTATTGTGTGTATAGTTATAATCCTTTTTATTTATTTACACACACACATACACACACGTACGTTTTTTCTTTACTAGCATAGTTAGTTTAGTAGTAATTAGCAGGTTTCGGGGAGTAGCCCCTTCCCCGCACCCGGTGCCGGAGCCCATGCCCGGCTCATCGGGTTTCAAACTGTGCTCGGCCTGCCACAAGCCAGTGCCAACAGGAGATCCGCATGACTCCTGTTTGAAGTGCCTCGGGGAATCACACCTGAAAGCTAAGTGCCCCATTTGCAAGGCTTTCAAGCCGAGAACAAAAAAGGAGCGGGACATCAGGCTTAAGCAGCTCCTCGTGGAGGCGGCCCTCACCCCTCCACTTTCGGCACCGAGCGCTGGTCAGTCAGTGAGCAGAAGCGCCTCCGTGGCACTGGACTGTACTGGTACACCTAAGACTCACGGCACTGGACGTCGCTGGCACCAAAGTCGGCTCAACGATGCTCCCTCTCCCCGAGACTGAGGAAGGCCAAGACTCCTGCTGATTCGGCACCGACCACACCACAGCCAGAGAGTACGCCTAAGTCGGATTGCCCGCCGCTGACACCCGCTGCGGCACCGACTAAATTGGCACCGTCGATTCCGGTCCCACAAGGGCCATCGAGTCCGACGCCTGTTAGCTCCCCAGCGCGTGCTGCAGTAGAGCTCACCATGCTGTCCACGTCAGAGGCGTTCTCAGCGGCGAGGGACCTGATCGCCCTGACAGACTCAGCACTGCCTCTACCCCCCGGCACCGCCGGTGAGGGTAATCCAATCCATAGGCAAGCCGATCTTGATTAGACCACCCTCTGTTGGCGCAGCTGACCGGCACCGCTCACAATCGCGGTCCCGCAGACGCTCCAGGTCCAGACGGCGCTCCCGCTCTTGACGCCGTTCGCAATCCCGGCACCGTTTTTCTACATGGCACTGGTCAGACTCACGGCACCGGTTGGACTCTCGTTCACTGGCTCATTACTCGCGGCACCGCTCCAGTTCTCGGCACTGCTCCAGGCACCGTGCCTCCCAAAGCCATTCACGGCACCGGGATTCGAGATCTCGGTCGACCTCCCGGCACCGATCTGGTCGCAGGTCCCTCTCTCAATCCTGGTACCGATATGCATCCCGGCACCGGTCCCTGATACCGAAGGGGGCCAGGTCCGTTGGAGGATCTGCACAAGGCTTCTTCGCTCCTCCATGGCCATCCAAGCATACGTCGGTGTCCTCCCACGCAGACAGCTACTATGGCCAAGACCACGATTCTGATGTGCCCACCGGAGTGTTTCAAGAAGCCCGGTCTCAGGACCCAGGACCTCGCCAGTGGTCCTTTTGGACACCTTGGGCGTACCACCAGGCCCAAGGTGCTCCACTAGTTCCGGTCCACTCCACTTCATGAGAGCACCGAGCACCAGAGGCCACAGTTAGTCGTCGTCCTCCAGCCGGGACGGAGGAGCTACTAGTCCACCCACCAGGTTTCCCGATGCCACTGGAGCAGGAACCGGCGCAGGAGCAAGATGTCATACAGGACCCGCTCGTCTCCAGCGTTTCATCATCTTCCTCTCCAGATGAGGCAGTGGCAGGGACTTCCTCCTCGGGGCCGCCTCCAATAGACCTAAGAGCCCATCAGGACCTCCTCAGGAGAGTGGCGCTCAACATGAACCTCCAGGTGGAGGAGGTCCCGGAGGTCAAGGACCCTGTAGTGAGTATCCTGTCGTCAGATGCCCTCACTAGGGTGGCTTTGCCCTTTATCAAGACCATCCAAGCTAATGCAGACACCTTATGGTAGTCCCCAGCCTCCATCCCCCCTACGGCAAAGGGGGTCGAGCGCAAATACATGGTACCCTCTCAGGGGTACAAGTATCTATATGTCCAGCCTCCTCCCTCCTCACCAGTTGTCCAATCAGTCAATGAGAGGGAGCGCCATGCCCAACAGGCGCCAGCTCCAAAGTCAAAGGAGGCTAAGCGAATGGACCTACTCGGCTGCAAGGTGTATTCGGCAGGCGCCCTACAGCTCCGGGTGGCAAATCAGCAGGCTCTATTGAGCCGTTATAGCTGCAACACCTGGGCGGAGGTGGGTAAGATATACAGAGCTACTCCCCCCGGACTCCTGACAGGAATTCGCTGCATTCCTAGAGGAGGGTAAAAAGGTGGCCAGAACCTCCCTCCAGGCTTCTCTAGATGCGGCCAACTCGGCAGCCAGAACTCTGGCATCCGGTATCACCATGAGACTCATCTCATGGCTACAGGTGTCCAACCTACCGCCTGAATTACAATATACCATCCAGGACTTACCCTTCGACTGTAACGGTCTGTTCTCGGAGAAGACTGACCCCAGGCTACGAAGCTTGAAAGACAACAGGGTCATCATGCGATCCTGGGGTATGCATACACCTGTGACCCAACGCAGACCTTTCCATCCCCAGACTCACCGCCCGTACTTTGTCCCCAGACACAGGCAAGACTTTAGCAGACGGCACGGGCGGGGTGGCCGTCGACGCCAGTCCGGACCCCAAGGGGCCCAAAACCACGGCTCCTCAAAACCACCAGCAGGGCCTAAGTCTACCTTTTGAAGGTATGCCCGAGGACAGTGTACCAGTTTCAGGACAGGTTCCTTTTCCTTCCTTCTCCAACCGCCTCTCCTACTTCCTCCCGGCATGGTCCCAATTAACCTCAGACCTATGGGTCTTACACACTGTGAAGCAAAGATACCACCTCCAATTTGTTTCATCCCCGCCTTTCCACCCTGTCCCTCTTCAGGGACCCCCTCACGAGCAGTTCCTCCTACAAGAGGTGCAGACGCTCCTCGCCACAAGAGCAATAGAGGAGGTGCCACAAGACGAGAAGGGCAAAGGGTTTTACTCCCGGTACTTTCTGATCCCCAAGTCGAAAGGAGGCCTCAGGCCCATCCTAGACCTGCGAGGCCTCAACAAGTTCATGATAAAGTTGAAGTTCCGCATGGTCTCCCTATGGACCATTATCCTGTTCTTGGATCCTGGAGACTGGTATGCTGCCCTCGATATGAAGGATGTGTACTTTCACATAGCCATTTTTCCTCCACACAGGAGGTACCTTCGCTTTGTAGCCAACCACCAGCACTTCCAGTTCACGGTCCTCCCCTTTGGCCTCTCCACGGCCCTAAAGGTGTTTACAAAGTGCATGGCCGTAGTTGCCACACACCTCTGCCAACTTCAGATACACGTATTCCCGTATCTGGACGACTGGCTCATCAGAGGGAGATCAGACAGCATATAGACATTGTCAGGGACCTATTCACATGCTTAGGCCTGATGCTCATTGTGGAGAAATCCACACTGGTCCCCACACAAAGGCTAGACTTCATAGGAGCTACCCTGGACTCCAATCTAGCCAAGCCCAACCTACCCCAGCCGCGATTCTAGGCAATGGCAATGATCATTTGAGGTCTGGAGAACTTCTTGATGACCTCGGCTCACACCTGTCTCGGTCTCCTAGGTCACATGGCTGCCTGTACTTATGTGACCAAATATGCCAGGCTTCGCCTCCGACCCCTCCAAACGTGGCTCAACTCGGTCTACTGTCCGGGCAGGGACCCGATAGACACAATAGGCACCATTCCCCTGACCACCCGACGTTCTCTCGACTGGGTGTCTAACACCCTCCCTGGTATGTGCAGGGTTACCGTTCCATCCGCCACAACCCTCACTGTCCCTGACGACGGACACATCATCTCTCGGATGGGGAGCTCACCTTGGACACCTTCATACCCAGGGCGTTTGGTCACCACAGGAGCTGAAGCTTCACATAAATGTCCGAGAACTGAGAGCGGTCCACCTGGCATGCCAGACATTCCAGCAGCATCTACACGACCGTTGTGTCTCAGTGTTTACAGACAACACAACGGCCATGTACTATATCAACAAACAGGGAGGGACTCGATCTCCCGCCCTCTGTCAGGAGACCATCCGACTCTGGGACTTCTGCATAGCCCACTCGATAGACCTGGTAGTATCCTTTCTCCCAAGAGTTCGGAACACTCTCTAGCGGATCAGCTGAGCAGATCCTTCTTCTGCCACGAATGGTCAATAAGACCAGATGTTGTTCATTCGGTCTTCCAGAAGTGGGACTTCCCCGCATAGACTAGTTCGCCTCTCACACGAACAGGAAATGCCAAGCGTTCTGCTCCTTCCAGGGTCACCGGGATCAATCTTGGACACATTCCTCATATCGTGGAAGCACCGGCTGCTCTATGCCTTCCCTCCGTTCCTGCTGGTTCACAAGGTCCTGCTAAAACTCCGCAGGGACAGAGTGCACCTAATCATGATCGCGCCAGCGTGGCCCAGACAGCACTGGTACACCATACTGCTGAACCTGTCCATAGCCAGCCCAGTTACCCTGCCTCTCCACCTGGACCTCATAACGCAGGACCACGGCAATCTTCGCCACCCAGACCTGCAGGCCCTCCACCTCATGGCGTGGCTCCTGCCTGGCTAAACAGGTCAGAGTTACGCTGCTCTGCTACGGTACAACATATACTCCTGAGTAGCAGAAAGCCTTCCACTCGGTCAACATATCTGGCCAAGTGGAAACATTTCTCCTGCTGGTGTGAAACGCAGAATACTACTCCCCCTCAGGTCTCGATCCCCACTATCTTGGACTACCTCTGGTCCCTTAAGCAGCAGGACCTGGCGATATCGTCTCTGAGAGTGCACTAGGCGGCCATCTCCACATTCCATCCAGGGGAGAGTGGATGCTCCGTGTTTTCCCATCCTTTAGTTATTAGATTTCTCAAGGGCCTGGAGTGTCTCTACCCCCAAGTACGCTGCCCTGCCCCTACCTGGGACCTCAATCTAGTCCTAAACAGGCTTATGCTTCCACCATTCAAGCCGTTGGCAAATTGCTCGCTGCTATACCTGTCCTGGAAGACAGTTTTCTTAGTAGCCATTACATCAACCAGATGAGTCTCCGAGCTTCGAGTGCTAACAGTGGACCCACCGTATACTGTCTTTCACAAGGACAAGGTACAGTTGCGACCGCATCCGGCGTTCCTCCCTAAGATGGTGTTGGCCTTCCATACCAATCAGGACATCTTCCTTCTGGTCTTCTTCCCGAAGCCTCACTCATCTCGGCGGGAACAGCAGTTACACTCCTTAGATGTCCGTAGGGTGCTCGCATTTTATATTGAAACGGACGAAGCCCTTCCGGGAATCGCCCCAACTCCTTTGTTGCTGTGGCTGCCCGGATGAAAGGCTACCTTGTTCCTGAGGGATCCCCTCTTGGTGACGGTGTGCATCCGCATTGTGCTATGACCTGGCTCATGTTCCCTTGGGCCATCTCACTGCACTTTTACCAGAGCTCAGGGCTTCATCAACTGCCTTTTCGACCCATGTACCAATCAGGAGATATGTCGCGCAGCTACCTGGTCCTCGGTCCACACCTTTGCTGATTGCTTCCTCTCTGGTCTAACAGTCTAGAGATGATGCAGCCTTTGGCTCAGTGGTTTTGCACTCTACGCATCTCACTCCGACCCCATGCCTAGGTAAGGCTTGGGGAATCCCTAACTGGAATGGATATGAACACCATCGAAGATAGAAAAGAGCAGGTACTCACTTTTGTAACTGTTGTTCTTCGAGATGGTTGTCTATCTTCATTATCCCCATTCTAATTCCCACCACTCCTTCCCCACTGTCGGAGTAGCCAGCAAGAAGAAACTGAAGGGTGGCTGGGTCGGGCTGGGTGTATGTATTGGTGCATAGCGGCACCACTCCAGGGGGCGCCCAGCCAACCATCAAGTGTTGCTAGGGTAAAAAGTCTTCCGACGAACGTGCATGCGGCGCGCACACCTAACTGGGATATGTATGGCAACACCATCTCGAAGAACAGCAATTACAAAGGTGGGGCAACCATTCTTTCTTTGTGGGATGTTTTGGGCTCTGACCCGGAGCAGCCATTTGCCTCTCCTGGTCGTTATTGTAGGCTATCCATGTGATATCAGGGTAGGAAATGACGTCTTCCATTAGGCACAAAACTTCAAAAGGAAGGAATGGAACCTGGGGAGTCATTTCCACTTTTGTCCATGCGCCCCCGACCGACCTCACCGAGGCCGGCCAGGAGTACCCATGCCAGCAGCAGGCAGTACAGTATGATTGATAACCATCTTTGTCAACTTGCAAAGCAGCAGACAGTACAGTAGAGCTGGTAACCGTCTTTGCTAACGTGCAAAGGCAAGGGGATGCTGCTGTATAGCACTGATGTACCGTGTCTGTTAGCAATATCCAGTAGACATACCGTGACAGTAAAAAAAGGCTGAATGGGCTCCATGGTTGCCATGCTATGGCATCTGCCCGGGCAATCCAGGGAAAAGGGTTCAAAATTGTCTGCTGTTGCTTTCACGGAGGGAGGATTGACTGACGACATTTACCCATAACCACCCGCGACAGTGTGTTTGCCCCATCATGCATTGGAATCTCAACCCAGAATTCCAGTGGGTGGGGGAGACTGCAGGAACGATGAGATAGCTACCCACAGTGCAACTCTCTGGAAGTTGACGCTAGCCTCGGTACATGGACGCTCGCTGCCGAATTAATGTGCTTAGTATGGCCACGTGCCCTCGACTTTATACAGTCTGTTTCCAAAAATTGGTTTCTGTAAAATCGGAATAATCCCATAGTGTAGACATAACCTAAGGAAGAAAAAATAGAAGTTGAGCAATATGTCTGTTTGGGCCAAGAAATTAACATGCACCACAATCTGGAAGGTGAGCTCTTGCAAAGAAAGAAAGTAGGTTGGTACACATTCAATTCTATCTAGGATGTCCTCCAAGGAAAAACCAACAAGGCAACACAGGCCAGCCTCTTAACTCAAGAGTACTGCCAGCAATGTTGTACAGCAGCAAAACCTGGGCACTGACGAAAACAGAGGAGCAGCAACTGTATGTCACAGAGAGGGCAATGGAAAGAAGAACTGTAGGAATTTCAATCCACAACAGAGTCCACAATGAAGTGATCAGACAGTAGAGTGGAGTGCAGAATGTTGTTGCGATGGTCCGGGCATATAGGGAGGATCGCTAACAATCGATGAACTGCAGCTGTCGCTGAGTTGTACCCATGGGAACTGAAACGACCACTTAGCTCCAAAGTGAGGGAAAGATTTTTATCATGAAAAGACATGGCCGCACATGGAGAAAAAAAGGCCAGGTTATGAGAAGCATGGAAGACATGTTGTGATCAGCGCAATCTGTACGAGGGCTGAGGGACGGATCAATCAAAGTGATTTGCCTGTCTTTTACGTTAGTTACTGATCTAGGAAGAATTCAACCTCCAGAGTGTCTCAATCCAGAAGAAAGTTCCTTTCACCTAGTGCAGATTCCAGAATGTGATCTTGTTCTAGCCTGGGATAGCTGATATTATACTCTTCCTTTGTATGGGCTTCGAGGCTCTAGGTCCTTCTTAATTACCTTTAAGCTAAATGTACTTTATTTCAAGACTCTGAAGTTTTTTCTTCTCGTTCATCTGTACTCAAATTCCTCAGAGCAGTTCCCTTGATTCATAGTGGTTTTATAAAGGCATTGTGCAAACTGTATCCAAGTTACCACATTCATTTCCAGACTTTGAAGATGGTTCTTGTTAAGGATGTAAATATCGATTTAAAAAGTTAACTGGTTAAATTATTAAAATTATATCATTTAACCGTTAACCAAGGTCACTCCAGCACCGGGGGGGCGGGCTGGATAACCGTTGGGGCTGCGGGACCAGGGCTGGGGCCGCTCCAGCCCTCCTGGCCTGCGGTGATCGAGGCTGGGGTCCCGGACTAGTAGTAACAGTAACAAAGGATGCCAGAGCATTTTTTTGGTTTTGTATGTTTCAAACTGGTAATGGATACAGGTTACATCTTTTATCCTTTTCCAGTTCACTTCCAACAGGGAGGTTAGTGACAATCTCTAATTCATCCATTACTGGTTTCTCCTCAGAGGACACTACCTTTGCTTTCAAAGGCTTGAAGTCAAGAAGCTTCAGGATTGACCTTTTTGATATTTTGGGATGGGATCTGGCTTGTCCTAAGATTCTAAAATGCAAAGTCCCACCTTCAGATCAAGGGTGACTCTTAGCCTGATATTGAAAATAGCTCATTCATCTTTGTTTGGTGCTTCAGGTCTCAGCTGTCTGTTTTGGTTGTTGTCTTTCCCTTTGCACATCCCCCACTTTCATTGGGATCCTGTGCTACCACATGGCCCTTTTCTTTATGGGACTTATAAACAATGGCTTATTTTGGAATAATTTAGTAGTACCCAACCATTTAGGCACTGATTCCATAAGTCTTAAGCTACTGGCCTTCTACAATAGTTAACATTCATTTCTGTTTTAATATATTTGTGCAACTTTGCATTCTGTATAAACTTAGGAATTATACTGTTAGCTGAATCTGTTACAACGTGACTAAAAAAAAATCATACTCCCAACTTTATTTATATGCGGTGTTTCTATATTTCAATGCTCCATTGTTCTTATACGTCTGCTTCCTAAGTGTGCATTTAGGATTGTTACTGTTTGTGAGGAAATTTAAAATTTATTTCCCTAAAGAAGAAAATGTAATGAGGCAGCCAGCAAATAACAGCGATTGCTGCTATCTCTACGGCGTTGCTGAGAACTCGTGCTTAAACAAGTTATGTGTGAAGTAAATGGCTCTCTCAGTAAGAAATCTCCTTGACTTTTTGTTTTTTCCATTTGATAGCCAAAGATCATGAGTTTTCAGGTGATGCAGGACACACACAAGCTTTAGTCAAACTTTTGTATGGCAAATTAGATTTTTTTCTTAACCTGGAGCTTTTTGTGAGGGCTCTTGACACCCCTCCACCCCCGGTTTAAAAACGTGTTTCTGGTCCTTAACGTTGTGTTGAGGAGACCTTGTGAGAATGTAAACTTAGTATAAACCCAGTGCGGTGATGCCGCCTTGACTCTTCAGACATCCTGAAGCAGTAGTTGTAAGAAGTGCAAACCACCCTTTTCTTTTCAGTAAAGGCCCTGTAGACTCTGCAGTTCCATAGAATTGATCCAGTATGCCAGAATTCAGCTTTTCTTCTTTGAGGAGTATCCCTGTGGATGCTCCACTTTAGCTGTCTTGACACCCGCTCTTGTAATCGGAGATTTGTGGTAGCAGTGCCTGGCTGGGCCATGAACGCATCATAGGCATCTTGTGCCACTCCAAACATTTATGTAGCAGTCCTCAGCCAACCATCCTCTTGTTCCTTCTCTACCGCCTTTGGCTTGAGTTAGAGCAATCAGCAGCACCCTCTCTTACCTCAGATAAGATTAATAGTAGATAGTTCATAGTTGTTCTTGATAGCGTTAGCTTAGTTGTATTAGCTTCACTATCCCCTTGCCCTAATATAATTTTTTTTCCTCTTACTTTCCCCATCCACCCCATCTCTTTGACAGGTACACAGTTATAGTCTGAAACAGGATTTATCCCTGTTTTTTCCTCTAAGACCAGGTTTCTCAGGAATGCCTGGCTCACCTGGCTTTGAACACTGCCTGACTTGCAAACTCTCCATACAGGTCTTTGACAGCCACACATAATGTGTCTGAGATGCACATTACTCAAAAGTGCCCACCCTGCAGAAAGCTGGCAGCTAGGGCAAGAAAAGTCAGATCTCCAACTGAAGTTCCTCATGATGGAGAAATCCTTCAGGCCAGTCTCTGATCTTGCATCCAGGACTCCCCCCTCACCAATGGTCACCAGTGGCAGCCTCTGACAGGGGTTCTGCTCCAACAACGTCTGTCAAGGAGCCTGTTCCAACAAAGGCTACTAAAAAGCAGTCTCTGCACCAAGAATTGCCTAAAAGAAACTATCTCCAACTGAAAAATCTGCTCTGGTGCCAATGGCACCAAGAGCGCTGGACCACGAGGCACCTGGAACATCCAGTACCAAGAGTTCCTGAAGAGCTAAAGACCCTATGCAGCCAAGCTCAAGTGGGGGTTCACACAATAAAGTGAAACCTTCCAGCTTGGCACCCCCGAAGCTGCTGAAAACCTCTGCACTAAGCAGTACAATGGTGCCATCTGCTATACCTATGCCACAGAGCTCTAAATCCTCAGCACCAGAGTGTGGAGATCCATCATGGATCTACAGAAACTCAACAAATTTGTAAGAACACAACGTTTCAAAATGGTGACTAAGCACAATAATTCTGGCGCTAGAGAGGAAGATTGGGTCTCAGCTGTCAACCTCCAAGATGAATATTTTCATATTACCTTACACCGGCCACAGAAAATTCCAGAGATTCACCCTAGGGAAACAGCATTCCAAGACAGAGTACTACCTTTCAGTCAGTCCACTCCTCCTAGGATCTTCTCCAAAGTTCTTTGTCACTGCAGCTCACCTCCACAGACACAGAGTAATGATATCTCCATACTTAGACAACTGTCTTATAAGGGCACCAACACTGCAAGAAGCAATAAACGCCATCCAGAGTACGGTAACTCTTTTCACGAACCTGGGGCTGCAGATTAATGTGCAAAGGTCCACATTGGTTCCTGTACAAAAGTTGGAATTCACAGGAGCCCGTCTCAACTGTCTAACAGCAATAGCAACACTACCCCCAACAATTTCCTTACTCTAGTCAATCCAATTTCAACAGTTGTAGACAGCCTACAGACATCGAATAGAATGTGTTTACATCTCTTGGGGAATACGTCAGCAACAATGTTTGTTATCAAACATGCCAGATTCCACCTAAGATTCTTGCAGGCCTGGCGTTGAACAGTATATGTGCTGCACAGTCACTCTCTCAACCTCACAATACCACACAGAGTAAAAGACGCTTTAACATGGTGGACACAACCAAAGAACATCTGTCCAGGAGTCCCTTTCCAATAAAGAACTCCAACCATGACAGTCTCGACAGGCACTCCCCTAATAAGGTTGGAGGCACACCTACTCAACAATACGGTCCAAGGCTGCTGGTTCCCAGCAGAGTCCAACCTGCATATAAACTTACTGGAGCTAAGGGTAGTCTGAAATGCACATGACCACTTTCTCCCTCTAAATAAGAACAATGCCATCAAGATCCTCACGGACGATATAGCATGCATGTTTTACATAAGCTGCCCTGGAGGTAGAATGATCATACTACCTATGTACAGAGGTGATATGACTTTGTTGTTGGTGATGCACCAATTCCAAAGAGATCTGCATGCTGTCTTCCAGGATGTCAGAATACAATAGCAGATGTCCTGAGCAGGGACTTCTCACAAACCCATGAATGGGAGATGGATCCCAGAATTCTAAAGTCCATATTCAGACTATGGTGGTTCCCTACCATAGCTCTATTTGCAACAGCTCAGAACACCAGGTGCCCACAATATTGCTCCAGGGTGGGATTGAGACACCTCACCCTAGGCAACGCTCACCTCATAAAACGGAAGGCACCACTGATGTATGCATTTCCTCTGACCCCACTCCTAAGCAGAGTCATTCACAAGATCAAACAGGACAAATCCACGGTCATTCTTATAGCGCCTACATGGCCAGACAAACATGGTTCCCATACCTGCTTCAGATTGCAGTGAAACCGCCTTGAACCTTTCCCTTAGTATCTCACTAAGTACCTGTAGTACCTTCTATCTCAAGACGTGGGACGCATCCGTCATCCCAACCTCGCAGTACTCCACCTCAAGGCCTGGTTACTCCATGGCTGACTGGGGTCAAGGAGGCCTGTTCTGAGGAAGTAAGATACATTACTGAACAGTCGGAGACCAAGTACAAGAAAAACATATATCCATAAGTGGAAACGATTCTGCATCTGGTGCGATGATAAAGCCCTTACCACAATAGTCTCCCCTACCGAGGATCCTGGGCTGTATACTCGGACTTTAAAAATTGGGGCTATCCACAAGCTCCATCAGAGTACACTTGGCTGCTATTACCTCCTTCCACGACAAGGTAGATGGGTGTCACTGTATATGTTCACCGAACAATTAAACGCTTCCTTAAAGGCATTGAAAACACTTATCCCACAATAAAAAAAAACCCCACACTCATGTGGGACCTCAACCTTGTTCTACGCAGACTCATCAGAAAGCTGTTTGAACCCCTTGCAACCTGCTCTTTTTTGCACTTATCCATGAAGGTGGCTTTCCTCAATACCATCACGTCCACCAGACAAGTGAGAGAATTAGGTGCCCTAATGGAACACCCACCATATACAACATTCTTTAAAGATAAAGTAACCCTACGACTGCATCCCAAGTTCCTCCCCAATCACCTCCACCCTTCATTTGAACCCAACCCATTTTCTTACCTCTGTTTTATCCAAAGCCATATACAGACTGGGGGGGAGGCAGGCCTCACTCCACACATTGGATATTCGCAAAGCATTAGCTTTCTACACTAAAAAAAAACAAACGTTTATGAAATCATAGACTGTTCTGTTTCCATAACAGAGCATTTGATGAGTCAAACCATCTCAAAACCGAGACTATCCAAATAGATATCAGGATGTATCCATTTGTGCTACCAAAACAACAATCTACAACCTCCAGTGGAAGTTCGCACACACTCTTCCAGACCACAGGCAATATCCTTGGCCTTTCTCAACAGTATCACTATCACTGATATTTGCAGAGTAGCAACCTGGACATCAGTCCATACATTAACTAAACACTATTCTCTAGAGCAACAATCTGCATCAGGTGTTAACTTTGGGCTCACAGTGTTATCCACCGTCAATAACGCAACTCCGAAGCCTCTCCCCTCCTCTGATGGACACTGCTCAGTAGTCACCTAAAGTGGAGCACCCACAGGGACACTCCTCGAAGAAGAGAAGGTTATCCACCTTGTGCAGTAACTGAGGTTCTTTAAGAGATGGTTGTCACTGTGGATGCTCTACTACTTTTCCTCCTCACCTCTACTTCGTTTCATGTAAATTCTCTAGGGTAGAGAAGGAACAGAGGGACAATTGGCTGCGCACCGATACGTAAACTTTCGGAATGGCCTGAGACTGCTATGGCATGTGCGCAGTCCAGCTGGGCACTGCTACCACACATCTCCATTTACAAGCAAAGGATATGAAGACACCTTAAGAGTCTCGAAGATCCTCAGTTACTACACAAAGTGAGTAACCGTCTCTTTCCTCCCATGGAATTTGCCGTTTTCCTGTAGCCAGTTACACAGCACTTTTTGGCTTCCTGCCAGACCTGCCTGCAATTGTGTCTCACGCTGTCTTCCCCACAAAGGGAAATTAAATTTATAATATATGCTTCCAGAACTCTTCCACATAGCCAGATAGCAGCCAACCTTCCTTTTTTCCCTCTTCTGTGCATGAAGCCTAACTTTTCTCTACAGCAGACTTCTACCAAAACACATGCCAGAATGCTTGACAGCTACTATAGTACTTTACAGGAGTAATGATTGCTGGCAGAGGATGATCAGGCATACTTATTCCCATTACAAGGAAGCACTGAGCCATTTGGAAACCAAGAAAGAAACCTATTGAATTCTTCATACAAAAGCTTATGGGTTTACAAAATCAGACTCTTATTAAATGTCAATTCTGTAAACATGGAAGTCCTCCGGGCACCATATTTTGTGTCAATATGAATAACAGCCTCATAATTGGTGAAACTGATTAGCACTCTGAGACACAAGATGTATTCTGACCACAGTAAATCCAGTGGAATTTGTATCTAGATGCTAGGTCATGACCATCCTCTTTCTGCCATATTGCTAAATGGAGAGGAGGTTCTAGCTAAATGAGAGGAGGATTTTTTATTGAATGGGGCAATTTGGAGAAAAAAGTTGAGAACCACTGCCATAAGGATTAAAATTTTGTTTGAGGTAGTGCAATGCTATAATTTCTCCAGATTTTATGGTCACTTTCTTAATTTAAACTTTGTTTAGGTTTAGAGTCCAGGTCCTTTTTTTTTTTTAAAAAATATGGCTAACTCTTTAAATTCAAGTTCCTAACTTTTTCAGGCACTACAACAAAAGAATGGGGTTGATCCTTGTGGTTACATTTTCAAATAACACAAGTTTTGCTTATTACTGACATAAAGCAGTAAATTTAACCTTTGGAGAAAACACTTTTTTTTGTTTTTTCTCCTAAATGTGGCAACCGTATGTTTAACTTGAAAATTATTAGCTGTCATTGCAGTTGCAAATAGAAGGAAAGATACACAGGAAGAATTTACTAGTTTAAATGTTTTCTGTGCTTGAAAACATACAATTGTCAACTTCCCTTCACAGTTAAGTCTTTTATGCATATGTTTACTAATGTAGGTTGCAGAATTAGATAAGTTAATGAAAATAAACTTCTCTAATATTGAATCAATTTTTTAAAAATGAAATGCTAAGAACGTTGTGTCTCTGGTATAGAAGTTACGTAGGAAAAATGATAAAATTCTGACTTGTTGGAATAGCGTCAATTATCTGAAATATCTAACTTTGAAAACATTTAGTTTTAAGCTTCCAAGTGTTTAATTATGCATATTCTGCTATGGAAATAATAGGATAATTCTGACCATACTAATTCATAACCATGGAGAATTTTATTTGCTTTTAAAATTCAAAGGTTGTAAACACTCATTAATAAACTGTTTAAACTGAGGAAACTCCAAAGTCATAATTTGCTTCTTAGAAAAATATTAAGAAAATTCAAAATGAATTAAGGAGCTTTAACTCCTCCCATTCGTTCTAGGGTTTATCTACATGGGGACACTCAGGAAGATTAATTGAGATTAACCAAAGGTGTGAATTTAAAATGGATTAGTTACACATGGGTGTTTTAATGTGGTTTATGCACTTATTCAGAATTGTAGAGGCCTTAATTTGACTTCGTTTATTTCATTTTGGAAATTAAGGCTCATTTAATTCTGAATAAGAATGTTCATGTGGGGGTTTAATTCAATTTAACTAATCCACTTTTAATTCACCTTTTTTGTTAATTTGGATTAATTGTCTAGAGTGTGTCAATGAAGACAGGCCCTAACAAACTTATTTATAATATATGTTCTCCTAATCTGTCCTAAGGGCCAAGCAATTTACACATGGTTTGCTGCTTGTAGAATTGTTTGTCATGCCACATCAGAGGCTGAAAAAGTTTCAGCGTCTGTGAATAAATATTAAAAGCTTAATATTTTTCCTTTTATAATTGTGTGTGTTTATATATACAAATAATGTAATTTGATTCAAAAATACAAACACCATAAAATCCAGTTACGATTCTAAAATTTTATCTTTTTTTTTAATCAGCTCATAGGCTACAATGAGAAGCCAGTAAACCTACAGATGTTCATTGGAACAGCAGACGATCGCTACTTACGACCTCATGCATTCTACCAGGTGCACCGAATCACTGGGAAAACAGTTGCTACTGCTAGCCAAGAGATAATAATTGCCAGCACAAAAGTACTGGAAATTCCACTTCTTCCTGAAAATAATATGTCTGCCAGGTGTGTAGTAGCATTTTTCCCAAACTAGCAAGTTAATCATTTGTGTATTCCTTTCAAAGCAATACAAGGTTGAAAATGGTGTATTTTTTTTTTTTAAGGTAACTTGACATAGCCTTAATTGCTTCGATTTTTAATTATGTACTATATATAGTGTCTGGGTTTTTTTCCTGCTAGCAAGCTTTTTAAAAAAAATGCTTTTTGTTACCTGTAGTTGGATTATTATCCTAACTTTTCTTCAGGCCTCTGTGCAAAATCTGAAATGGAATGATTATGTATTATTTTAATGAACAAAGGGGGAACCTGACATCCCATCTAAAATGCTACACCATGCTACTTAGAAGCCAAGTGAGCACCATAAATTATTTCTTATATGAATCAAGTTCAGCATATATGCCGATTTGGCTAAACGTGTATAATTTCTCAGTATGAGTAAGAATACTTTTTTTTAATGTGAGGTTTTTAGAAGAATAATGTGGACTACCATATAATGCAGCAACAGAGTTACTTAGTTACAGGTTTTAATGTGTATAACTTTATTTGAAATTTTCCATAAAATGCCTTCTGTAGTCTTCTGTAGTTGTTGTCTCATAACAGTACTATGCAGTCTGTCACGCTATTATTTAGTTGACTACATAGCCGTTGTCCCAAATAAACAATAATTGCTATTTTGGAATTTCAGAACATGTTTTGTTAGGTCAGTTGGTTGCAGTTTGGCCATTTTATGACACTGTTTCCCATGCAGAATTGTACGTGATTGTCACTTCTGAGTGACTTGTTTCAAAAGTGTCATCAGGAAGGCACTAATGTAATACAAATAATTGATCTTTTACTTTTTAAAAAGTCAAAAGGACAGGGGATATAAGTTCCCGAAATATAACTTTACAGCTGAAATCTATAGTTTCCTTTTTTGCCCTAATTTAAAGCATCATAGTAGCAGCTATCCAAGTTAGTGGCACAGAGCAAAATTGAGAGTTATTTTTAGTTCTAGTTTAACAAGAGAGTTAAACTGAGACCTTTAGGATATGTTTTCGATCATGTAGTAATACTTGACTTCTTTTCCTCCATCTGTCTTCTAACCCTTCTCCTCCAGTATTGATTGTGCTGGTATTTTGAAACTCCGCAATTCAGATATAGAGCTCCGTAAAGGAGAGACAGATATTGGAAGAAAGAATACCAGAGTGCGACTTGTGTTCCGTGTTCATATCCCACAGCCTAGTGGAAAAGTGTTGTCTCTACAGATTGCTTCCATACCTGTTGAATGCTGTAAGTTGTGTAACAGTTAGTCTCTTACACACATTTAAAATCTCTTAATTACAGTTGCAATAGCTTTCTTTTCCATGTGTCAGTAGAATTTTAGGCAGAAGAATCCACAGGAATATTATGGCTGTGAAGTTATTTTTGAAACTGTGTGCCTTTACTGCAAAACCTATCCGTTACTAACTGAAGATACTTAGAGAGTAGTTGGAACATTGTACATTTAAATGTAAAATTGAAGTATTAAAATTTTCTTTAAAGCATTTCAGTATGCTAAATCATGTTGTTAAAAGAAATTTACGTAAATATGTGGAAATTTGGGAAGAGCAAAATTTGTACTTAATGTGCTTTTTCATGTAAAAAGTAATAATCATGTTTCTACATAAGAGCATCAGTATTCATTTTGGGTTTTATGTAACATAATACTTTATAATTTAAAAGTCAAAGCATTTATTTTTGGAAAAAATGCTAATTAATGGTTTCAGTGGGCAGATTCTACATCCCTACTAGAGACTAAGGCCTGGTCTACACTGGGGGATGGGGAGGGATCGATCTAAGTTACGCAACTTCAGCTACATGAATAATGTAGCTGAAGTCGACATACTTAGATCTACTTACCACAATGTCTTCACTGCGGAAGTCAATTGTTGATACTCCCCGCATCGACTCTACCTGCATCTCTTGCTCCGGTAGACTCCACTTGGCCTCTCGCGCTCCAGTTGACGAGAGAGTGTTTGGCAGTTGATTTATCGCGTCTTCACTAGATGCACTAAATCGACCGCTGCTGGATCAATTGCTCCGGAGGCAAGTGTAGACATGTCCTAAATAGCAGTGTTTCTAATTCAGCAGTTCAAGTTCTTTGTGGTATTTATTTGTAAACTACAGGTGTGGGAATACCAAAATGGGTCATATAAAGAATAAGTAGCTTTTGACAATTATTTTGACCTCAAAATAATTCAGAAATATTTTAAACAGATTTCACTAAACTGAAATGTGAATCCAATGTATGCGGTTAGCCTGTTGTGAAGTTTTGTGATTGCTTACTGTATCATCCTTCATTTAGTAATTTCAGTTTGACTCAAAATATGAAAGTAGTTAAACATTTTTTCCTTTTTCAACCCTTTTTAAAAAATAGCTCAGCGATCTGCTCAAGAACTTCCTCAGATAGAAAAATACAGCATAAACAGTTGTTCCGTAAATGGAGGCCATGAAATGGTTATGACTGGATCTAATTTTCTTCCAGAATCAAAAATTATATTTCTTGAAAAAGGACAAGGTAAGTTTCCTTTTTTAGTTTTGAAAAGAACTGGAATTATGAATGTTTCAGTGGTAAATGTATTAAAACCTTTGCAAGTTGTAATCTCAAACTTCAGTTTGATCAGTGATCTGTGTTCTGTGGGTTAGCTGCTATAAATGAAAATAGTACAGTTGCTGCCTCAGGAAGATGATTACAAACCAACTGGTTCCTCACTGAAAACTTGGAACTGCTTGTACATTGCATATATTATGCATTCCCCTTCCCTTGTGTTTTACTAGAAAGAAATTGTACGAAATATAACAGGGAACTATTTGACGTCTGTTCCAGTTATTTGTTCACCATTTGAGTTGTGTGTTGCCTGTGACTTAATTGCTGCTTAGGAATTAGCTGTGTTATCATGCTTTCAGGTGAGGAATTGTTTTGATTCCTTCAGAGAACGTTTCCATACAACTTATCCAGAACACCTTGTCCAGTTCTGGGAGAATACTTCATCCAGTTTTTTGGGATCCAAAAAACTCAGTTTAACACCAGATTTTGTCACTCGGATTCCTTGATTTGGCATACAACAAGCTATGCTGAGTTGACCAGCCTTAAATGTAGCGGGTGGGTACAGGGCATTTCACACATCCAAGTTCTACAGAAAACTTCTTGCTTTATATATATTTACACGTTATATTGCATTTTTTGTGCATTGCATCAAACATTTTACTTTGCAGGAACCATTTCCTGTGTAGCATGCTCTAGCCATGCATTGTCCATGCTCACCCCAGTCTTTACCTGATCTCTGCATTCCTAACTTCCTTGTCCTTTGTTAGTAAATGGGTCCTTGGGTGTTCTCCCTCTTATCTTAGCTGGTTCAGACATTCTATCTTTAGCCTCCTGACCTGTTTACTTTTCTTATTTAGTAGAAATGTTCTGTTTTCAGCCTAAACATCTGTTTACTACCCTAATTTTGTCCACTGAGAAATGAGGCCTCCCTCCATGTGTTAATTGGTCATGTCAGGCGAGACCTCCACTACAGGAATAAACATCATGAACAAATTGGTATATAGAGAATTTTGTGTTCATACAAGTTTGGCAAACAATTAAGAGGCAGAAGATAAAAAAATAAAATTTTTGGTAACCAAGAATGATGTCTACATAAAATATATTTTCTCAAAGAGTACTTGAGGCATCAATAGATCTTTAAAAGTCTGGTTCACATGGCTTATCTGTTTAAAGTTAAGCATGTGCATTTGCATGTTTATATTTGCTTGTGCATAAGTTGCATAGGTAAATACAATGCAGATGTGTGCACAAATCAGATATTTGCAATATGTAAAGAGATAGATGCTGAATTTGCCACTTGCTTGCATACATACCCAAATTGTCCATGTATATTGGATATTTGCATGCATAAGGAGTCAAACAAATGTGTGAGTACCTAAAAATCTGGTCTTGTATTTATAGTACATGTACAATTCCTATTTATTCTCTTTCTCAAGATTTCAGCTAGTGTAAAGAGTAATAAAGATGATACTCCTGGTGGAATTCTGTGCCACTGTGCAGAATTCATGTCCCCTGCAGATTTTTTTTTCTCTGCAAAAAATACATTCTGCTAGAGATGCACTGCAGTTACACGTTTTGCCCACTAGGGGCTGCTGTAGTACCAGAAGAGTGGGCAGTTGGCTCAGCCAGCCACAAGTAGAGAGGAGAGTGCCCTGCCCATAGGGCCAGGTGAAGAGGCATGAAATATGGGGGGGGGAGGAGGATGGAAAGAGTAGGGCACATGGGGCTGCTGGGAGATTACATAGACTGGAGTTCAGAAGGGCTAGTGGGTAGAGGGGCAGAAGCACAGAAGCTAGTGGGTTGACAGCATTGAGCTAGGAGCTGAGTGGGATTGGAAGTGCAGGGACACATAGGGATGGGGTGTCTGAATGAGGATGCAGGAATAGGGGAGGGGAGTGCAGGGATGGATGTGGAGAGAAGGGGTAGCTGAATGGGGATGCAAGGACACAGGGTGGAGCAGATATGTCTGACTGAATGAGGGAAGCTAAGGGGTCAGCCAGGATCTGCATGGGGGAGGCTCCCTAACAGTCCCTCCCCACTCACCCCCGAAAAACCTGTTCCATATTTCTCCCACCCATGCCCAACAGCCTTCCAGGTTTTCTCCCACCAATTACTTCCCTCTTCCTCAGCTCATCCATTATCCCAACTTACCCAAGCCTTTGCACTGCTTCTGTGGGGTGCAGGAAATATGTTTCCTTATTGTAGTTTAAAATGAATTACTCAGTTCTGTATTAATATGCTAGTAAGGAATCAATTTGTCAAAAACATTCAGGAAGTCTTTTTAGTTGTCTGTATTGTTACAGCCCTACTTGCTGACAGGTATTTTGAAATAAATTACCAAAATAATTGAAACTGGTGTGATTATATTGTTTTGACAAAACATATGCAGAACTTTAAAATATTTTGTGCAAAACTTTTTCAATTTTTTGGCACAAAATTCCCCCAGAAGTAAGTTGAGAACTGAAGGGCCAAAATTCTTGCCTTATCTTGTTAATAAAGTCCATTCAAAGTGCTTAGGTTGCAAACATTCATTAGTTTAATATACTTAAAGCATTTAGTATTTTTCTTCACAAAACTCTAATGCATTCATGTATTTTAGAAAAATTAAACTTCAAATTGCTTTCATACAATATATAATACAGTAGTAACAAATTAACCTACAGTAGCTAGCAGATTCTTTAAGTTTGATAGTGGGAAATTTTAGAGGCCCTACTTCCTATAGGGTTGGGTAAGAAGATTTGACTGAATAGTATATTCAGCTGTATATTAAGTAACTACCTGAAATGAAAGCTGTAATTTAAAACTTATCTAAAGAAAATAAGTTTCTGTTCTTCTTGTTTTAGTCCTGAAGCAGTTGTGTGTTAGGCATAATTGTAGCAGCTTTTTAGGAGGCTTACTTAGTTTTGCTAAACTTTTTCTGTTCTTCTTCTTCGGTTTGAGCTTTATCCTGGACCCTTTAATTCAAGGGAGGTTCAAGAGTTCTGGATAACTTGTTTTTGTATTAGGGAGCAATCTTGCTGAACCTTCCCCGCTTCTTCTCCTCCTGTCTCCCTTCTGCCCCTTCTTTCCCCCCCCCACCCCAAAAAAATAGGTAGCTTAAAACACTCATGCTCGGACATAGAAAAGAAACGCCTCTCTTTTTTAAAAATGTTTCTGATTTGAAGAAAAAAATTACACAGCCTACACAGTGAATACTGTATATATTTACATTTTTGCAGGGACCCTAACAGCTTGAAATATCATCAACTAAAAAGTAGCTTCAGATACTACATCTGTTCCTGAGTTCTAATACTGTTTGTGGTTTTACAAACTCATTTTCTTATTTTAAAAATATTTCATTCCACTCTTGCTGTGTTTGATACCCACACAAACATTCAGAATGAATGACTGAATAGACGCTGGACCATGGAAAAAGAATGAGAATTCTTGATGCTTGGGGCACTCACCAGGATGTGGGAGACCAGAGTTCAAGTCCCTGCTCCAATGACTACTCAATTACTTATACACAGAGAAACAGCTACAACAGGAGAGATTGAAAGATCCACACCAGAATATCTCATAGTCCAGCAGCTAAAGGTTCTCCTCTGCGGTCTGGGAGACCCAAGTTAAAATCCCTGTTCCTTATCAGGCAGTGGGGGATTTGAACCCAGGCCTTCCATATTCCTGGGTAAGTGCCTTAATCAGTGGATTAAAAGTAATGAGAAGGGCACCACCATTATGGGCATTCTGGTCTGCTCCTTTAGGTGATTGCTCCTCATTCTTCAGTTAATATGCAACTAGAATCAGATGTTTCTTGGCAGCTCAGCAAACTGAATTTTGCAACCAGTCAGGGCATAAGAACAAACTAAATTCTGCCTTTCCGCAACATGGATTTTGTGCCTTGGCTTCAATAGGCTGTCGGGGGAAAGATAAAAATCTAGCCGTTGTACTGGGCTTAAATTTTCTCTAAATGCCCTGTAAAATAAAGTACGTGAATCAAATCTGTGGTATCATACACAAAACTAAACTATTGACTCAAAAAGTATTTTAATATCAACAGACTTGTAGGGTACTTCTTGACAAATCATCAGTTAAGTTTCAATGGTCTTGGGTAGTCAACTTCACCCTGCATGTTATTAACTTCCAGTAAACATCCAGCTTTGCTGTTGCTTAAATATTAGAGACCTGACAGGGACTTCATTAACTCACATGCCCTTCTTTTTCTTGTGCAGCAGTTCCATATTTATAATATATAGATCACATTTTACCAATTTTAATTAAAAAATACAGAATTAATTTGGGGAATAATGAAATGACAGTATAGTGCTAATATATTAAATAATCCTTTTATGTTAACAATTGTACATCTGATGGTGTAATTTCCAGAACAATAAAATCATTTCCCCTACCATTAGTGTAAAACTTTGTTTTGTTAGATGGACTTTCATTATTTTTTATCTGAAACTTGTAATGGATCTGACATAGGTCTAACTAAAAGATAAATCTGAACGTTTCAGTCATGATCTTGTATTTTGCAAGATATTACCATTGAAATAGAGCTGTCACTAGATATTGGTAATTTCTCTCTCTTCAAAAACTGATGTCTAAATACACTTTTATAATTACAATCCTAACAAAGAAGTTTGTGTCAGTAGTAGAGCACATTAGTTAATTTTGACCTCAGCTATATATTAACAAATCTTTGTTACAGACAAAGCTGCTAAACACATAACATACCTGACATAGGACCACAAAAGCAAGGAAATATAATGCTAAATATATACCCTCTACTAATCCACACACGCACACACACCACTTTACTACTACAACTAGCTATACCACAATCTTAATTCTGCTCCATAGGGATGCCATCTTTCTGTCACCATCATCACCACAAAACCCCCTCCCAGCACCAAATTACTAAACTAGACATCCACAACTAATAGTGTTTTGAGGGCAGAGTTTGATAAGATGGGTAGTGGAAAGCTTAGCATCCATATGAGTGCAAAGTTAAGGTTGTGGTTCATAGATAAGGACAGATGGGACCACTGTGATCATCTAGTCTTCTTCATAACAAAGGGCATAGAACTTTCCTGAATTAATTACTGTTTGAACTAAAGCAAAGCATATATTTTAAAGAAGAATCTAATCTGGATTTTAAAAAATTGCCAGGGATAGTGGAATCCACCAGACAATCTGCTTAATTGTTGCAGTGGTTAATTACACTCACTATTAGAAATGTTCACCTTATTTCCAGTCTGAACTTGTCTAGCTTCAACTTCCAGCTATTGGATCTTGTAATACCTTTGTCTAAGCTGAAGAGCCCATTACCAATTTCGTGTTCCCTATGTAGATACTCAGCCTGTGATCAAACTATCCCTTAACCTTCTATTTGCTAAACTAAATAGATTCAAAGAGCTCAGTTACAATAAGGCATGTTTCCTAATCCTGTAATCATTCTTGTTGCTCTTTGCTGAATCCTCACCACTTTATCAATGTTTTTCTTGAACTATGGACCTCAAAACTGGATATAATATTCCAGTAACAGTTGTACCAATGCCAAATACAGAGATAATATCTCCTTATACCCACAGAGATCCCTCTGTTTCTACATACCAGGATTCCATTAGCCCTTTTGACCACAGTGTCACACTAGGAGCTCATATTCAGATGATTACCCTCCAGCGTTCCCAAATCATCTTCAGAGTCTCTGCTTCCCAGGATAGACTCCCTCAGTCCTTTGGTCTACATTCTTTGTTCTTCTTAAACTGATAGTCCCTATTGTATTCTAGAGGATTGCATTAGGACCATATTGTCAGTGAATGTTCATAACTCCTTACATACTATCCTTACATACATTTTGCAATGATTGTAACCAGTATGTCACAGGTTTTCAGTAGAGACCTTGTATGTAGATGCCAGACCCAAGGAATCCCTGTAGCCCTTATACACCCCATGCGCTCTGCCAGTTGGCACCAAGAAGTCCCTGGGTCACGGTGCTCCAGCTGCCTCGGTTCCTTTCAGCCTAGACTAGCTGATGGGTTAGAACCGAACTGGAGTAAACCCGGATCAGTCCTTAGCATCTAGCTTAGATAACACTATTAGGATTTTTTAGTATAGGATTAATTGGTATATAGCTAAGGATAGATTTTAGTCAAAACATTCTTTGGTTCTGAGATGGTCGAGCCAAAGACTAGTAAGACAGGCTTTAAGAGATGTGCTTCCTGCCCATCTGTCTTTCCAGCATCCAGTGCACCTACCAGATGCCTTGTCTGTCTAGAAGAGGGGGTACTCTCCTTCAAATGCTCTACATTTATTCCAAGAACGAGAAAGGACTGGCAGAACACACTACAGGCAATTCTGCTACAGGAGACATTCGCAACGAAGCCTGTTGGATGTGAACTTTTGTATGAATCCAAGACATACCATAGACCAACCTTCACCTCAAATACATCAGAGGTTAAACTCTTCAGAGACACATGCTTCTTGTCTGCTTCACCTCTGAGCTCAAAGACTATGGCTCTGTCACAGTTCAGAGCAATTTAACCAGTATTCCCCCTTCCATGGGCCAGCAAGGGCACCCATTCTCAGGCTTCCAATTCCCCAGCCATCTCCTCTGTGGACAGAGACATGCACCTCTCTCCTTCATGATGGGGGTATTTTCAGGCTGTACTGTTCCCTGCCTATACTTTAAATTCTCCAGTAAAGTCAGATTGTATAACCAGGCCTACTCTGTTTTCTTCTCAAAGTCTGTAACATAATTGTCCACCAATATGTTACCACACAGCTTTTTCTAACCAAATATATATTTTCTTAAGGTAAAATCATTACCGAGAAAACAAAGAAACTACAGGGTCCTGTGGCACCTGATGAAGTGGGTATTCACTCACGAAAGCTTATGCTCTAATACTTCTGTTAGTCTGTAAGGCGCCACTGGACTCTTCGTTGCTTTTTACAGATCCAGACTATCACGGCTACCCCTCTGATAATAAAGAAACTACATTCATGCAAATAAGCTTACCATAGATTACCTCCTGATTCGAACTAGGTGAAGAATCCTTCAGACCCCACCAAGGAGTTTTTCAGTGGTTACAAATTCATAACTACCTTGGTTCAGAACTAGCACACCCGTGAATCTGAAAATCACACTTTTTTCTCCAGTTCAGGCCTCTGGTTTTGTCGTTGTGTTACAGGTGATCAGCAGACAGTGAGCTTCTGCTCAGAGTGCAGCGTCAAATTATATGATTGTATGATTGTGGTCAATCACACTGCTTGTATGATTGTAGTAACTTAGTTGCATATGTATTGGCAAAAGTAGTCCTACCTTTTCACTGAAATGTAAAAAATACGACTTTTTAGTCTAATTTTATTGTAGACACTGCTGAAGTCACTTGCTCCCCAATGCTTGTGTTTTAAGTATCCTATATGTAGTATTGTTTTTAATTACATACTGGTATTCGTCCTATGGTGGTTTGTGCAATATGACACAAACTTAAAAGCAATCATTCAACTTTCTACTGGTAGTGGATGACATCTATGAATAGTTGCATCTCTGGGTTTTTTCCTTTCTTGTCTTCTTCCAAACGGTAATTAGTGTGTGTGTACACATGCTTGCTTCTGGAATTAGAAATATTAATTTAATTTTTATCACATTATGTAATAGGAGCTTTTACCTTTAAACAAGTATCAGCATTCTTTTTTCATTAATGTATTATTTATAAATATATTTAAACAGATTTTAATTGGTCCATGTAAATTAAGTAGAACGGGCCAGATATTCAGCTTATGTTGAATGACACAGTACGTCAACACTAATACACTTCAGTTAAGAACGTGACCATTAAATTTTACAATTTATTTTAATTTACTTGACATTTTAAAATCATAGTGGAAAACTTGAATTTTCTCCTCCTATTTAAAGAATATCAGTGTAAAGAGCTAAACATGCTCTTTGACTGTGGTGTCAACTCACAATATAATCTATGGAGAAATCCTTAGAGATATAGATTTGTTTGTAAAGAAAACTTTGATCAGATTACATTGAAGTAAATAAAGAGCCTTGGATGTTTGCAACAGTAAGAACATTTAAGAATCTTAGAATCTGTTTACAATAACTGCAATATTCTCTTGTAACTGAACTTTAATATTTTGAATTGCATTCACTTTTATTCAGCGTATTTCAGAAAATACTTTTTCGCCTGAATGTCTTGTAAACTTAATTTCTCTCAACAGATGGACGACCTCAGTGGGAAGTAGAAGGGAAAATAATTAGGGAAAAGTGTCAAGGGGTGAGAAACTTATTTTTCTTTGTTTCTTCTTCTTTGTTTCTGCTTTTTAAGTAAGAAATTGGTGGTCTTTGTCTTGTTTTTCAGTTTAGACTTTTACTGTAAAGTAAATGATTAATAGGACACGTGAACAAGTTTTGAAGTTTACTTACTTCATCTGAAGACTTTTTCTAAATTGTCGTAACAATATAAAACAGTTATTAGGTTGCTGCTTCCTAAGAAAACGAAATGGTAAACTTGTTTCAAAAAACTCAAAAGAGAAATTTGGAATAACTGTTAAGGTGAGAAGTAATTTTCATTGCATTAGACTCCTGACAATGAGATGAGCGGTATGAAGTTTAGTGTCTGCTACCATGGCATTCATATGCTCAGGAAGATAAATTACCACCTCACGTAAGTGTATTTTTAAATGAAAATGTAATATCTAGAATATGCAAAAATGTCTCCCACGTCACAGATCTTAAATTATATCTTATGTTTCTGCTTTACTGTTTAGAAGATGCATGAAGCAATAGCTTCATCCAACTAAAAATCCCTGTTTGAGTTAACATTGCAATCAGCATTCATGCAGTATTCTTATTTAACAAGTGTATTTCATTTACATTTTAAATGTAATGCTATCTTGTTTCAACTTTAATTTAGGCTAACATTGTTCTTGAAGTTCCTCCGTACCATAACAAAACGATTACAGCTGCAGTCCAGGTGCAGTTTTATCTTTGCAATGGGAAGAGGAAAAAAAGCCAGTCTCAACGTTTTACTTATACACCAGGTACACACAGCTACTGCATCTTACTGCAAGCTAGTTAGTGTACACTTTTTAAACAAAAGTACTAAAATTTAGTGTATTTCATAGATACCATACAAAATATGTTTCCTTTGAGTAGATGTGACTAATTTTTTCCAGTTTGTGAATTGCTAATTAAGAATTTGTCTAACTTCATAACAGAGACTTTAATTCAATGTAGTAGTGTGAAATAATATGAATAGGGTTAAGAATGTCTATTTTGGCAATTATATATTTACAACGTTATTTAATTCTTTTATTCATATAGCTTGTTAATTCACATAGAGTGTGATTTCTCAGTGGTCACTGTTTTTCATTATTCTGTTCTGTCTCCAGTTAGTGATACTGTGTAGTGAATTCCAGGAGTACAGTCACAGATGATAGAGGAATAGATCATCCCCAGTTTATACAACTCCAGTCTCTCTCTCAATAGTCAAAATACAACTTTGGAGTTCAGATGAGATAGAAAAAAATATACTCCATAGACATCTTGCAGTGTGGAGAGAGCTAGTCTTGAACTTTGTAAGAATGGCACACTCTAATTGATCTGTCTTAGCAAGAGTGTTATTGGTATTGGGGAAAACCCTACTGCAGATATATAACACTTTATTCTTTTTGGACAGCTTTTCAAATGGACTTAAAGTTCCTAATAGACTGTAAAGAGCAATCAGGAGTTCGTCAAGAACCAGTGATAACTGTAAATGTAAAATCCCTTCAGCACTGCTTTGTACATGCTGTTTATGTGAAATTGGATGACTTGACATACACAAGCATATATCAGAAAACTAATGGATGCTCCTAACAGGCTCTGTAGACTGACACCTGAATTATTATTTTATACCAAAAGAGCACCAAAGTAATCATAAGTGGCTCTTTACTGAAAAAACTACTCTTGAAATATTGGAATGAGTAATGGAACATACCAGCTTAAAATGTGTCCAAAATAAAAAGGAAGTGAAGTTATAACTGAAGCTACATTATGGCAACCCTTAACACCCACTTGAAGGGTTTCCTGTTTTCATTTTAACATGCATGCTGTAAGCCAGTAATTGATTGGTACAGGTGTTGGCAGGAAAAAGCTGTTGTGCTTATGAGTAACAGCCCCTGATTATCGGTTACCCATGGCCTTTGGCTTAAAAAAGAAGCAGGGGGACTCAAATATTGAAGAATGTGTCAACCTACAATTCTGTGGCTGTTTTAAAAAGAACCCAGGAGCTGAAAGGAAATATGAAATAAGTCCGTGTAGGCATGGTAATAAGCATCTTGGGGAGGGGGGAGAATCATTCTAGGTGTTGCATAAAAAAAGATAATTATTGCCTCCACGTAGCCATACTTATGGGTGCATAGGCATGCCTCATTATTGGTGGAACTTTGGAAAGTTTTGATTGCTACAATAGCATGCGTGCACTGTTGTAGCACTTCAGATTTTTCAGTGCAGACCAAAGTGGGTTTTGGGGGAGTGTTTTGCTGATACATTGCTATATACTAAATGCGCTTATGGGATTAGAGGAGTGAGCTGTGGCAAGAAAACTTGAGTGCTTTTCCAATCCAGATGAATAGAGAACCTTCTTCTATTATTCCTTTGGGCAGAAAGACTCCTCAAAATAGAGGTCTCTGTTTGTACGGCCCTCAAAATCAACCGTACTGTTATCTGATGTGCAAATTGAGATCCAGCAACTTCACGCAGGTCCACAAATACTTCCTTGAGGGCTAATTGTTGATTCCATTAAGGTTAACAATGACCTACTTAAGGGAACCTCTTTTGAGCTTCATGTCTTTCTTCTTGGAGTCTCTACTCCGTGATCTACATGGCCAGTGAGGACTGTTTAGCCACGGATATCAACATCAAATCATGAGATGGCCTAATAGAGATGGTAGCAGTGCTGCCTTTTAAATTTAGCTCCCATGTTAAAAGCACTGAAGACCATTTCATCAGATGTTCCGTCTGACATATTTGAATGCTTAGGGGACAGTGGTGTTGAAAAGCCTATTACTCAGTCAAACTAAAGGCCATTCTTCCTCCTTTCCTCAGGAATTTTGTAGGAACTTCACATACAGGACCCATTCAATTCAAAATGCCATTTCCCCTCAATTTTTTTTTCTTTCAAGCAAACTTCAAAGTATTATTGGATGTACCTAAAAATAATTCCTTTTGCAATAATGGGAAAAAGTTGCCAAATATCTTAACTGTTACTTAATTGAAAGAGCCTTTGTTTATTTGACTAATTTACAGCATGATGTATATCCATAATATGTTAAGTAGTATTTCATAATTATCCATTCTTCCTCTCCCAAACTTCCAAATAAATTCTCATTCCACACCCCTTCCATGTCCAGCAGTACTGTGGGCATTCCCCTTTACCCTGCTGGTTGAAGGCAGGGCAACAGCTGGGACCACATCTGGTAGATCAAGGGTCTCCTTTTGGTAGCAGAGACTTTCAGGATAGAATTACCCCCAAAAAATGAATTTGACTAATTGGAGACTCCTAAAACAGGTTTTAAAGTGTTCTCCCCCGCCCCCCCAAAAGCCAGGGAATTAAGGGTCCACCCTCCCGTCCCATTCCCCCCCACCCCTGAAATGAAAAAAAGTCAAGGAATTAAGTCACAGAGGTGACACACAGGAGATCTCACAGGCAGATCCCATAAAGGTACCTTGCAGGGGCAGGTGGAGCAGTAGCAACTGCCGCTATCGTCACTGCTGCAACTGATTGATATGCAGCAGCTCTCCTCAACTTCAGCAGATCAGCTGTTTAGGAATCCATTGGGGCACCACTCCCTCAATAGAGGGTGCTTCTTGAAGTAATGAAGTGACTCTGCTTAAGACAGCTTATTTGCCCATGGAGTTGCCTTCTACAAAGAAAATGGTGGAGGAGTACCCCTTCCTCACTTTTTATAGCTCCATCTTCCTGGGGCAAAGTTCAGTAGACCCCTTCTAAAGATTCCTCTGCCTCAAGAATAGAGTGGAGATATTACCTAACAATAATTCCTCTCCCCCTGCCCCAAATTCTTTTAAAGGCTAGAGGAAACATCATATGGTGAAAACCATAGCTTGAACTTGCATGCTTTTTAAAAAAAAATCTTCCCTTTTATCCCTGCAAGTTTCAAGTGCTCCTCTTTTCAGACTCTGGGCCAGAATCTCCCTGCCAAGCAAAGAGAGAGGTGCAATTCCAGTGTGTGTTTCTAAAAGAACTAAAACCAAACATATCGTACATCTAAGGGCAATAAGGTTAAAAAAAAAAAAAAAGGCACTAATAGAGTAAAGGAGAAATTCTCTCTCCTCAGTTTCCCTAAAGGAAGAGTAATTATCTGGCTCGGCCCAAGTGGAACTTAGCAAATATTTGATCACATATTATGGATGTTGCTAACCAAATTGGAAATGGTCCCTGAGACGCTCCAGGAGCCACTAGTCTCAGGGAAACCAAAGTGAGCCTCTCAGAAATATTTTCTAGCAAAAGTTAAAGAAAGAATTGTTCCATTACATCGTGAGTTTGAAAAAGGAATCAAGACTGAGTGAGAGTTTCTTATCAAAGCCAAGAGTTTCAACGGACAAGTCAAAGGTTCTATTCTTTACCCAAGAACAAGAGAAAAAGATTTGGTCGCTCTGCCAAAGGTGGATGCTGAGATTCTGCCTTGCTCAAAGACATGAATTCCTTCAGAGGAAGAGAGGATTTTTAACTAAAATTTTCAACAAAGAGGGAAAAATCCAGTCATGTCTGAGTCAAGATGATAAACTGAAAACTAGTTTGAACAGTAGCAGCTGCTTTTGTTGCTGACATTTTAGTTCGGGCCTCTCCCACTGGGCTAGTGCGTGCTTCATGAATCTACAGAAAAATCCTGGTTGTCTTTAGTGTCTGATTTCAGAGAAGGAGAGCGTGCTCATTTATCCCTGCTTACAGTGATCATCTCATCAGATTGTCATCCCATCAGATGGTGCTTGAGGATCTAGAAGAAACTGTAACCTGCTTACAGGTTTTTACCAGGTTTCAGGTGATCAGAGTAAAGAATCATCTCCAACTTCTGCATGTAGGAGTAATCCTGGATACCAAGGAGAGACAAAGTGTATTTTTTGGAGGAGGGATCACAGTAGATACTCATTAATTCACCAAGTGCTGTCTGGTCATCAGACATCCCTGAAAATTTGAATGCTATTCCTCAGCCAGATTTCATGTGTGGGCACTCTTCATTGGGTCAGATTTCATATGAGGATGCTCTCAAAACACCATACCAGGAAGAAATTGCAATCAGTCAGAATGTTACCACTGTTCTAAAGTCAGTCACTTCCTCGCTCTAGTCATGGACTCATCCTTTGAAATTCAAATGGGTAGCTGATGTCAGAGGGGAGACTCATGATCACTGCCGTTGCCAGTCTTCGTGGATGGAGTGCACATCAAACTAAAGTGGCTATGAGGACATGGACTAATTTGGGAGAAGAATATAAGCTGACTGTAGATAAGGGGCATCAGCATCATGTATTGTTCTTTGCAGACAACACCAACTGCACTGTGCAATGCACAAGGAATCAATTTATTTTCTGACTTCATTAGAGCATGATCTTTCCTCTCATACCTATCCATATAAAGGGGAAGGGAGAGCACAGGAGTAGCCTGGCTAAGCAGGAGGGACCTGGACCTGGGAGAATGGAGTATGAATCCTTCAGGATTTCAGGAGATGTTGGATTTAAGGTTCCAATCATAGAGCTCTTCACCTTGAGGGAAAATAGGCAGTGAAGTTTTTTGTGGCAGATGAGAACCTGAAAAGAAAGCAGTTGATGCTCCTATCTCAAAGGTCTAAAGGCCTTCTTTATGCCTGTCCTCTCATATCTTTGACAAGGACAGTAAAATTATCCTTAAAAAATGGCCCATAGTCGTCATGATAGTCCTATACTAGCCATGCAGACAGCCATAGTTTTCTGATTTAGGTTGCAAATGAAACCCTCTGAAATTATCAGCCTGGAAAGAAATCCTGAGCCAGAGACCAATCCACTACTCAGACTCAGCTCTGCTAAAAGTTCACATGCAAGATGGAAAGGGAGAATTGAAGTCTCTAGAATTCTCAGAGTTGAGGATACACTCTTAATAAGAGACAGGTCTCTACCAGAGCAAGTGTTTTGAGTTATAAGGAATCAACAAAGATTTCTAATTATCACCATGTCAAAAGGTACATTAGAGTAGATACACATGATAGTCCTCCAGTGATATATAGCTTTCCTTCCTGGAGCTTGAATTTAGAGCTCGGAGACTTAAAGAAACCATTTGAATCACTACACTCTGTTTTGGCCTACTTTCTCTCAAAGTGGATTTCTTAGAAGCAGTCACCTTGGTTAGGAGAGTATCCGAAGTTGGAGCATTGACTATGAAGTCACGTCTGTATATTCCATAAGAACAAAGTGATTCTTTGGATAGAGACATCATTTATTCCAAAAATTAACATTAATTTTCCACAGGTTGCCAGTGACTTTGCCTTTGCTTCTCTAATCCTAAATATCCCAAGGAGATTGAAATAAAGTGGCAGTCAGGATGACATTTAACATTTACCTCAAGGACATGGAACCTTATCAGAGGTGCACAGTATTTTTCATCTTATGTCACTCTTGAATGAAAAGAAGAATATCACTAAATGCTCCATTGCAAGATGGATTAAAGCATGTATTGCAGAAGTCTATAGAACATGTACAGTGAATCTAACAGTCTGCATCCTGTGAGGTTCAGCAACCTCTTTGGGCGAAAAGGTCTAGTGCTTCATATGAAGAAACTTGTAAGTCAGCTAAATAGATGTCAGTGTGAACATTGGACATTAACTTTGTAGTACTTCGTTATTCTTCCTCCGATGCAGCCTTTGGAAGAAGGCTATTTTAGAAAGAAGGTACTGCCCCAGCAGTAACCCAGAATCGGTCCTCATATACAGTAACTCCTTGCTTAAAGTCATCCTGGTTAATGTTGTTACATTGCTGATCAATTAGGGGACATGCTCGTTTAAAATTGTGCAATGCTCCCTTCTAACGTTGTTTGGCAGCCACCTGCTTTGTCCATTGCTTGCAGGAAGAGCAGCCTGTTGCAGCTAGCTGGTGGGGGAACCACAGTGGACTGGCAGCCTCCCACCAGCTCCTCCCTCCCCTAAGTTCCCTGTGCTACAGCAGGCTATCAATCAGCAGTTCAGCTGTCCCTCCCTCCACTGCCATGTGCTGCTCCTGCCCTCTGCCTTGGAGCTGCTCCCAGAGACTCCTGTTTGCTGGGAGGGGGGGAGCTAATGTCAGGGTGTCCCCCTCCACCCATTCATGCACCCCACTTACCCCTTCTCCATATAGAGCAGGGAGGGGACACGGAGGGAGGGAGAGACAGAGAGCCTGGGGCAGCAGCCACTGTCTCAACTTCCAGATCCGCTTAAAAAGACAATGCTCTTAAGAGTGCTTCAGCTTACTTAAAGGGGTAGTGTGCATCTCTCTCTCTCTCCTCCACACACAAGGTGTGTGTCTGTCTGCTATCCTGTCTTCCCTCCCTCCTGTTTGTGCTGCCTTGATGAGAGGCTACATTAACAACATGTTAACCCTTGAGGGCTCAGCCCAGTGCTAGTTCATCATTTAGCAGCAAAGCGTTTCCTGGGAAATATCCCACCCTTTTCCACCCTTTAACTTCACCACCTTAACCAAGCGTCACAATCATCATAGCTGTGAACAGTATTAAATTGTTGGTTTAAAACACATACTTTATGTATATCTTGTCTGGTGAAAAAAATTTCCCTGCAACCTAACACCCTCTCTCTCCCCATTTACATTAATTCTTATGGGGAAATTGGATTCACCTAACGTTGTTTCGCTTAAAGTCACATTTTTCAGGAACGTAACTACAATGTTAAGCAAGGAGTTACTGTACATAGTTTGAATCCTTCTCCCAAACTAGGGATAAATGCTTCTTTGCACATCCCCAGACTATAGCTACAGGTGAGCCTGGGATAGGCCATGACCCCACCCAGTTAGCATCCAAGCCCACCTGAATATGAGCCTGCTTGAACCCCCTCTAACTCCTGTAACAACAGCAGCTGTGGTAGATGGCTCTAGGACCCTGGCAAAGACATGAGAGCCACCTCCTACTTCCCATCATCTGTTCCAGATCAGTCAGTAACTGCTTCCCCCACCCAGTAGGGAGGCTAGGACACGCTACTAGAGAGAATATGGCTGCCCTGCGGAGACCTATACTGCTTCCTGACAGTCCCCACACATGGGGAACTGTGCAGCTGAGGCAGCAGGTGTTAAGAGTAAGACAGAGAAGAACAGGGGCTGCTGCTTCTGTGATATTGGGAACAGCACATTACATAGCAGGTGATGGGGACTGGATAGCAGGGATAGGAAATGGGGTTCAGCCAGGCTTTCTGGTCATTGCCTGTTCCCCATAATTGAGGCCCGTCCATTCCTAGCTACTCCTCTGCCACATTCCACTATACAGACTGTCAGACTGGAGAAGGGAGGTAAATGGGAAACTGTCCTCCTTACCGGTGAATTTGCTGTCTTATACATTCCATGTTTCATATTCTGGAATATCCAGAAATGGTTTACTTCAGAACTGAAGTAGTTGGATCTCGCCTCTGGTTTTTCAAGGTTAAAAGGGAAAATACATGTTTGCATAAGAAATATCCGTATATTTCTGAAGGCTCTGTTACAAGATTTGTTTGTTAATATTTGGTGACATTAATGTATTTAGTTACTATTTTCCAGCTTTGCAATATGTCATTATGGTGTATAATTGACAGTATAATTGGTTCTACCGTAGGGGATCTTATGGCATAGTTAAATCACACCCCTAGCCAACATAGCTGTGCTGGCAAAACTTTTACTTTTTAGATCTGCGGAGGTATAATTTGGAGCCTCTGGTAATAGTTTCATAACCCTTTCCCCTGTATGTGGGGATTGGTGCCGAACTTCTTGTCAGAACCTTGTCAGTGAAGCTCACTGGTTGGCCCCTAGTGTCCTTTATTAAATCAGATCTACTGAGCTTAGGCCCCTGACCAGTAATAGTACAGTAACACCCCACCTCCCCCCCAAGCTAATACAAAGCATAGGGCACTAGTTCAGAAGATGGAGACCCTGGGGGTTACTGATGAGGAAAGAGGGAGCTGAAGGAAAACACTGAGTAGATAAGAAAAGGGAAAATGTTTCAGGCATAGAGGCCAGTCAGCATGACAAGAAGTGCAAATTCAAGAATGGGAGAGAAAAATTGAGTGATACAATTCTATTTCACTATAATGCGACTCAGTACATACTTTAATTACATAGCACTTATGTGTAAATGCTATGCCACTACTGTTGGGTTTCTTATATACTCGACTTGTTTTCCCCACCCCTTACCATTCTTTTTGTAAGGTATAATTTTGATTTTTATTCATTTTTCTAGTTTTAATGAAACAAGAGCACAGAGATGAAATGGATTTGACTGCTGTCCCATCTTTGTCGTTGCCTCATACTGGCAGTGTTCAGGGCCTGCACTCCATCCGAACTCAGCTGTCTTCAGCAGATCCAGGGCACCCACATGATAGTTTACTATCTACGTCACCCAGGAGTCTTGTGTGCCCAGTTCAGCAACAGTATACATCCATGGTGACATCATCAGTATCCCATCTGTCCCATATACAAGGTAGAAACATCAGTCCAGGTGATGAGTGTCATGTTTTGCCTCCTGTGGTTCACCAGTCTTTCCAAGTAACATCAACACCTCCTGTGAGGCCTTCCTACCAGCCTATGCAATCTAATGTTATGTACAATGGGCAACCTGGTCTTCCCATGAACTCTGCCTCCAGCCAAGGATTTGACGCTATTTCATTTCAACAAGATGCAGCTGTACCTCATCTGATAAATCTTAGCTGCCCACCTCTGCCACCAATGCAGTACCATTCTTCGAATCCTGGCTCAGTGACAACTTCATGTACGGTAGGGCATCCTTTGGCACATCCAGCTCATTCAGGACAGTCATCACCTCATCTGCAGTCAATGGGATACCACTGTCCAAATAGTGGGCAGGGTTCTCTCTCTTCTGCAATGAATCAATCCCTTGGGCAACCTTCCCCTCAGTTGCCGCAAGTCACATACCATTCTGCAAACCCAGGGTCTGCTTCATCACCATCCCCAACAGCTTCTCATCCTTTGGTCCATTCTCCACTGTCAGAGCCAGCTTCTCCTCAGCTACAACCTATGCCGTACCAGTCTCCTAGCTCAGGACCTGCCTCATCCCCTCCCCCAACAGTTGTAAGTCACTCGGGACAACACTCCCCTCAAGAACATAGTCCTGGATTGGGAAGTCTTCATGCAGCTTCATCTTTAGTACATCACAGCGTATGCGAATCATCTCCATTTTCATCAGACGGGATAGCTGTTAACATTAAGCCAGAACCTGAAGATCAAGAGTTGAATTTTCAAACAATTGGATTGCAAGACATCACGCTAGATGATGGTAAGTGGATATAATTTTGATGGCTGAGATTTTGTAAGATACTAGTGACATTGGAGCAATAATGTAAGCAACATATTTTCAGAAGAACGGTCTCTCTTTTACAGGCATAGCTTCCATCCACAAACTTGTAGTCACATTTTTGTCCCCGCCAGTGCCTGTTGTATATGTACTGCACATTAGGTGTTATTCCTGTAATTAGAGGTAGTAAGTGCTCTTCCTTTGATTTTCACCTACAATTGGTTTTATGAGCACAAAATCCCTTCTAAAAATTTACCTTTTACCATTCAGGAACGTTATACATTCATCCTTCTACATGAGGAATTAGATTTAAAAAACTTCTATTTGTAACTTGTTGATTTGATGCTACTGTGCCCTTTTGTTACTTGGAGTTACTTAAATGTAATTTGGAGCCGTTGACTAATATCTTGAAATTCAAACTCCGGAAGGAATACAATTCTAACCCTTAGTGGTGTCAACTCTTTATTCGTCCACCATTTGCAATAGGCTAGATGCTGAGAGAAATCAAACTTAGAGGCCTGTTTAGGTTCATTTGCTAAGCATGTGGCAGTTGTTTACAGTGTGACACGGACTAGGTAAAAATGCCCCAGTTTAGATGGACAAACCAAATGGCCAGACCAGTTCTGTTTGAAACTAAAATGTTATCTAAATTTCAGGACTACCTTGAAATCTGATAGGCATTTGAGCATGGGCTGGAGCCCAGGTTCTGGGTCTCTGTAATATGGAGAAGGTCCCGTAGCCTGGGCTCCAGCCTGAACCCAGATGTCTACACTGCAGTTTTATAGCCCACCATCCCCAGCCAAGTCAGCTGACAGAGGCCAGTTGTGGATGTTTTACTGCAATGTAGAAATACCCTCAAAGGCTAGAAGCTTTTTTAAATGAAAGCTTAAATTCTACAAAAGTTGATCAGTAAACCCACCACTTGCCATGGGACATTCACTACATACCAGCTGGCAAGGGGTGCATGGATTTGACAAGCCTAGCAGTAGAACCTAGTTAATCTAATAATTCAGACAAAAACAGTGTGCTCCATCTCTCAAAGATTTAATAGAATGTAATGGTAAAGTCTGCCTTAATTACTTTTTATAAACTATAAATAGTACATGAAGGCGATACTTAACTAGTACTAATTATAACTGCCCAATTATCTAACCATCTTAATTCATCAGCTAATAATTTTCAAGAATTGTTAGGTTGCAAGCTGCCTCCAAGTAATTCATGAAAATCTGTGAGTCTGCTACATATCATTTTTTGGTATTTGTGTAACTTTAGTTTTTAAAAAACATTAAAGTACTAAAACTATGGTTATGTAATTTCTTATTCCCTAGAAAACAGCTCTCTAACAGATTGCTCTTACAGAGACACTGGATTCTTAAAATTTCTTTTAAAAAATTAGTACTAGTGAAAGGTATGAGGAACTGGATCCACAATTTGCCTCTTGAACAGCAAAAGTCCAATATTTAGACACTATTGACATTCTCAAAACGCCTGTTCAGTTTCTGTCTAACCCTGTAGATAGTTCCGTTTCCACTGGTAGGGTTGAGCAAAGCTACCTACGTCCTGATGTTATTTCACCGCAAACAGCGACAGTGACTTTTTTGTGAATCTACTAATTTGCCATTATATTTCAAACTCAATTTTTCAGGTTGTTTCTGTTCCATAAAGCATGACTTGTTTTGCACTAAAATTTTCTGTGCTGTTTCAGTTGAAGAAAACAGAATTTTAACTTGCCATGAAGTTGAACCTTGGTGAAAACAAGGGCTTCTCACATGGCTTGTGAAAAAGTTCAGTTCAAAAATACGCAACTGTTCGGAAAATTGCATGGTGCATCTGTCTGACACAAGCATGCATCAAGTTCAGTCTTTGAAATACGCAGTTACTGAAAGCAGTCGCTGGAATTAACATAATAAATTCATATAAGAACTTTCCAAGAGTACAACTGACCTCATCTCAAGACATCAGTAAGTCTTGGTTCAAGGTAACACATGGAATGAAATCAACAAGTTGAAAAAGCATTGTTTTTGGTAAAAGGGATCTGGGCCTGATTCCTGCTCTCCAGTTTGTATCGGAAGCTGGTTCAGCTCTTAAGGTGGTTGTTCTTGAAGGCCTAGATTGCAGAAGCCAACTTTGCAAGTAATGTAGTCAACCAGTAAGAATATCTTCCTTATCCTCTGCCAGAAGTCAGATGTCTGATTTATATGTGGTGACAAAAATTGACTTCTTTGAACCTTCTTCTATGCCAAATTCACCCTGTTGTTAAATTCTATGTTCTAGCAAATGGAAGAATCTCCATTTAGCTGTCCCACTATGGGGGGCTACTTTAAGCATAATTGACTAAGCATGTCTGCAAAATGTTACATTTAGCCCTGGGAGTCTGTCACTTAAAAGAGCACTGCTTTTCTTAGGGCTTGTCTGTCCCCGCATAGTTAAAACAGAAAAACTCCTCAAGTGTAGATACAGTTACACAGCTATAAATGTACTTATACAGATATGGTTATTCTGGTCAGGGATATAATAAATTATACTGCTATAAGGCACCTGTAGAACTGCATCCATGCATGGCCTTTTACTGATAGCTGAGTTGGCAAAAAAAAATCACAGCTCTGAACTACATCGTTGTATTGGAAAATATCCACTGTAGGCCAGCCCTAAGTGTGAGAGATGCTCCAGAATACAGCAATTTGTGATATATTGGAACTTTTCTAAACGTCTCAAGAAGCCTTGTCATATTCTCCATTCCAAGCAGTTGAAGGGGTTGAGGATCTCTGAGTGATCTGATAGCAGAGGCCCAGGAAATTGGGAGTCATCTCTCCAAGGTGGGATTATGATTATTTAGCATACATCACAGGCCTAGTGTCACAATCTAGGGCTGCTTGTGCTCTATTTGGTCATGCTGTGTAGTCTAAAATGCTTGCCTATGATCAGTTCAGAAGGATGTCCTCTAAAACTGATTGCTATCCCTTGCGCTAGGGCAGGTAGACTTGGGGTTGCCTCCTCCACTTGGCTCTGTGGGACCCTCTTCTCTTAAAGGCAGGCCTTTCTTCTTCAAGGTGTCCAGACACTGCATATGGGATACTGTCTTAGTTTCCCTTTTTTACCCACCTAGGCCTGAGGTTTTCATGTTTCTGAATGTGGATCTGACCCCTCATTCTTATCATATTGGTACCTACCACTTCTCCTCTCACCACCTCCTTCAGAACTTGCTCTCTCCACTGGGACTCTCAGAATTGCCTTGCTGCTTAAAGGAAAGACTTCCCAGTTTGTATGAGGAAGGCTAAAGAAATGCAGGCTAAAATGCTTCCTCTGTGGAGGAAGACCTGAGGTAGACCTCTGTTCTTTTGATTTTCTCCAGATAACGGCAGGCTTTGTTAATTTTCAAAGGGTGAATGTTCACTCAGAAAAGATCAGTCCTCCCTTTTTCTCTTGGTTGATAAACAGGTTTACAGTTGTTATATTAATGTCTTTTCATCCTCTCCCCTTCTGTCACCCCATACTGCCTACACACACATCTAAAATGGAAAGAGCTCTCTGTTTCCAGAAACAGTTTCTGGAGCTACTGCAGAGAATTTCAGAAAAATCCATCAACCTTAATGACTTAAGTCTTCTTTTGGAGCAGACTACAAAGCTTTCATAGCACATAACCATAGATACTACAATGGCCAGTTTTGTAGAAGAGGTTCAGGAGCGTTTAAGCTGAAATAAATAGTGATGTGGCAGTGAAAATTGTGGCATTTGATATTGTAAAATAGCTCTTCTATTTCATATGCTTTTTAGATTTACAAACTAAAATGGTTGGTTTTACAATTGTTTGGAAAAATGATATATTTAAATGTCACAGATATTGAGCACCTCACTTTAGATTTGTCGCTTCATGCTTAGAATACTGTTGTGTCCCAAAACCTGAAAACCATTAAATTAACGTTGATGAACTTGTCCTGAAAATAATTAACAAAAGGCTCCTGTTCACCTTTGAACTGATTTAAGCATCTGTATAATCCCATTTACTTTTTAGGTCCCCTGAAATCCAGACAATCAGTAATGTCATTTGTGAATCTGCATTCCACTATGCTGATGACTTCACACCTATCATGCTTATGCAAGCCTAAGAGGGGTGTCAAATTGGGTTAACTGTTGACTTTTTTCCATATTGTGCAATTTTGCAAAAAGCTTCTATTTAGAGTATATATCCCAAAGGGTAAAAATAGTATGTAGGAGGGTGGGGGGGAAACACCACTTGCACTGTATGTGTGCATGTATGCACGTTGTACTGTCTATAGCAGACTTTCATGGTAGATCTGGTGTCGCAGATCGGAATCTGGCAACCTGCATTTCAAAGAACTTCAAATTCATTTATTTTTTCTTTAAATTCTGTTGTATATATCCTCTTTGCAATCAAAAATGCATTGAATATAAGAAGGAATTTAAATGCCAAATTACGATTTATATTACAAATAACTACTAAGAGAGCTAGAAAAAGCTTCACTTAAATTTTACCTTTTGGAAGACGTGGCAGTTTCAAAGCCAACTATATTATGTACCATTCTAAATAAGGAATGGTTGTGTGTTCCTGAAGATCAGTGGTGGTCCATTTTTAAAAACTTGTGAACGATGGCCATCTCAGAACCATTGGACATCTGAGCTGGTAAAACTGACAGCAGGTTGCATAAGTACAAGTGGTTCTCAAGATCTCTCACAAGTTGACATCCTTTTCTTCCCATTGACTCAAACCACCCTTTTCCCTACACAGCGTGAGAGATCCTTCAGATGATGGAGATTGCTTGGCTGAAGACAGTTGGATTCAACATTTGATTTAGTCTTCGCCATATACATCCATCACCCTCTGACACAGTCCCCTGTGTGCTCTTGCCCCAGGACAGGTGTCCCAGATTTTCATCTTGAAAATCTGGTCATTCTTGTTCAGAATGTTTGCAGCAGTGAGTTAAGTTGAGGTCTGCAGCTTCTTTTTTTTTTTTTAATTCTATTAACTTGTAGCAAATTAACAACTTTTGTGGCTTTCCAGTTTACAACTGTGTGTCAAATTTTAATTTATAAAATGTAATACTCTTTTAGATCATCTGAAACTTAAGCTCTTGAGTATTTCTATTTCTGAGTGTGCATTATGTAAATTTCATTTTTTTTGTGGATTTGGGTAATGTATATAATTGTAGTTAATCATTTTTAGGAGGTTCTATTAACCATGGGTTGTGTTTAGTATCAGATTATGATAACCTTTTCGCTAATCCCTTTTCACTTCCTTATGTGTTGTATCCTCGTTATGTAAAGGTGGAGATTAGAAAACAGATGTGGATTTTCTAGAAATCATAACTAGATCTCCTAACAATTTTCTGTGCATAAAATTTGTAAGCTCCTTTGTAAGATACAGTCCATATCTAGAGTTAAACTTTTTACCCTAATTCAGTTTCCTATAACAGTATTGTGATCAATAATTTATCATCTTTTAGGAGATATGTTCAGTTGTGTGAAAGCACTGATGATGATTCAGATCCTTTGCTAGCTGGTCTAGGGATCAATACTGTTGTTTAGAGAAGCTGTTCACCAGCTTTCACAGATTGAGTCTATAGTAACTTTCACAGAATTACAATAGTAAGAGCAAGACAATTTGAATGTATTGAAAAGTGAACACTATATATAAAAATTAAAATACAATACACAGTCAGCAAATTAGTAGTATTTATAGTACATTTAAACTAGGCTGTTACAAAGTGTCATGAACGCTGAAGTAAGAAATCTAATATTTGAAAATCCTGCTTAAGAAATAAGGGCCAAAAACTGCCTCCTTTGGACTAGTGTTCTATAAACTGACTTCTGATTTTTGTGAAACATACTGTAAGGCTCTGTACTTTGCAGCCCATTGGGCCTAAGCTTTGTTGCAGGACTTCAATTTCTGTTGTACACAGAGGCTGAATTTACAGTATCTTACTATAACTGGAAAATATTCAAAAATGAGGTTCTTTACTGACTATACTGTACTTGCATTGTGGATTTCATTTTTTTTAATTGTGTTGGAATATTTCCATTCATCTCATTTTGCTGCCTAAAACTGGCATACTTCAAAAAACTGGGGCGTTTTGCAATAAAATAGAGTGCTATACCCTTTCCTGATTGCTTTCTGGTAAGTACAATGGGCGATATGAGAGGTTGGAAGTGGGGCAGCGTTAGCAGTTGGCATATTCTGGAATGAAGATGAAGGGGGAGCCTGATTTCAAATTGGGAAGCCAATATTAGCCAGCAAGAGGTGGAGTGAGAGGCCAGATAAATGCTGTTACAATTTGTCTATCACTTTTTTGTTGAGGGTACAGGACCTTGTCCACACAGACTAAGGCAGTGGCTCTCATACCTTTTTTTTTTTTTTTTACTGGTGACCCCTTTTACATAGCAAGTCTGAGTGTGACCTCCCTCCCCCCTTCTAAATTAAAAACACTTTTTAATATGTTTAACACCATTACAGATGCTGGAGGCAAAGCGGGGTTTGGGGTGGAGGTTGACAGCTCGCAACCCCCCATGTAATAACCTCGCAACCCCCTGAGGGGTCCCGACCCCTAGCTTGAGAACCCCTCTTCTAAGGGCTGATCTACACGGTCATTAGTCCACGCTCAAGCAATGTAAATTCTAGTGTGTATTAGCATGTTACTCGCTAGTGGTCCATGTGGACCCTGCTGATGCGCACTTTATTTTAGTGCATGCCAGTGGGGTCCACATGGACCAGTTAGTCCATTAAATGCTCATTGCTATTGTGCATTGCAATTCACACCCTTCTGGTGCAGACTAAGGCACCCTAAGACTTTAATTAAAAAAATATATCTTCTAGATGATGATGATCTAAACCTTGAAATTGTCAAAGGCAGTAAGTCCTATATCTTTTTTAATAGTCTAATGTAACTTAGTCAACCAGGTCCTTCACCAGTTTGCTGTTACCCTATGCCCTCTTTTGATCACAAACCAATAGAATCACAGCCGGTTGTTCCCCAGTAGAGAAGGATGTGGGTTAATTATAGCCTGGCCTGCTGCTGTAATGAAAGTTGACACTATAGCACTGGCTGGTTATGTGCAGTGAAAGACTAAGCTAAATATATTACACAAACTAATCTTATGTAGTTACAGGGACTCTTAACAACATACCCACAGCTGTTACTGCTCTACATGTAAATGACAAGTAGAAGGCCAGTATCAGAGGAAACATGCTGTAGTCTTCCCTTAATGTTCTTGAGGATTACTGGTAATCTTAATAAATCCATAAATATAATAATTCAATTAAAAAGTGTATAGTTATTTTAAATAACTATAATCCTGTACAAAACATAGCATATCTCCACTGTATTTGCTAAAAAAGAATGACATTCATTTCAATTTACCCATGCTGCACCAGACTGTAAAATGTAGAGAATGTGCAGACTGCAAAAGTTTATGCTGCATGGCCTTCACAGCACCTAGTGGGGTGCGGGGGACCACTCACAAACCACATTGTTGGATTCTGATTCACTTCACTGACTGCAATTTTTAACTAGGTGTGTGTCCCCAAAACAGTGTCTTCAGATGGTCTCAAATAACTTAATCTTATAATGCCTTCACTGCCCTAAACAAGTATAATTGATTCTTGCCCTTCTTTTCCCCCTACCCCTGGAAGGTTAATTTATCCAGATGGTGTGTCTTTTTTTTCAGTTCAATGGACGAAGGAATTTATTTCCTAATTGAGGGATAGTTTGACATAAAAGCACCACCATTCTTTTAACTATATAGTTCAGGGGTACCTTAAGCTTTTTTTTGGTCTCATTTTAAGAGTGTCAGATTTATCTAAAATCATATCACATAGTGGAATATTTTTGAAGAAATTCCTTTTTGAATCCACCTATTTACAGATTATTTTAATTTATTAACACTAATTGTCAGTGAATATAATATGTGAATTTAAGGTAGAAAACATATCAGAAATATGGATTTGTAGGTCAGTTCACACTATATACTTCTGTATGTGTACATGGCTTTAATGTACGCAGAACAAAGAACAAAATCCCTGCATCAAAGTACATACTCTAAAGGGCTGTAACTTTGCTCACTTGTGATTCATGGTACTTGATATCACAAATTAAGGGCACTTAATTCCAGAAAGAGCATGACAGGAAAGCCCTTATAAATATAAAATATGCATCATGTGATGAGCAATACATAGTACAGTAAAATGCCTGAGAGCTCATTGCTATCAGTGATAGCTCTGCCAGGACACATTAACACCTCATAATCACAACTGTATATAAAACTAATTTCAAAGAGTGTTATCACTGAACAACTAACTCAGTTCAGCCTCCTTTCTATTGATGGAACGTCTGAGCAGATCAAAACTTCCCTATTTATTCGTTATTTACTTTATGAATTGTTAACTCTTACCTCTATGGATTTATTATGCACAGTATGATGCATTAGTCTAAAATCAGGCTGTGTTGATTGGTTGTGATTTGGTCAGAAAACTCACATTGTATTTCCAGGGCTGCCGAGAGTGGGTTTTCTGCACGTTTTAATAGAAGTAAATAAATCATTCAAATGTTCATGCAAAGCAAATGCAAGAGGTGGATACAGCTGAAGCATTTTTTAACGTAATGCTGTCTGAAGAATTTTTTGTAGGATTTCCTCAGTCCCAAGTCAAGATTGTCAGTGGTGATTCTGAGTACAATACCTCATTTTTTTTTTGTGCCTGACTTTTCAAAAAGTGCTGATCACCTATCCACCCTTTAGGTCCCTAAATTATGTACTAATCACATGTGGAAACTATTCAGTTGGGCCAAGATTTAAGAAACAAAACAGGTACACTTCTCCCACGTTTTTCTCAGGGCTTATCTGCCCCTGGAGTTATTTAGGAATAACTAATCTGGGATCATGATGATTTCTGAATAACCCCATGTATGGATAGTTATTCCAGATTAACAATGCCTTGTTGTGGATTATCTTAATCCAGTTTGAAAGTGTTCTGCTAGTCTGAGGTGAAGTTTTTTATGTCCCTGCTTATTCCTATGAGTGGTGATCTTTAGGGAGATGATCTATTTTATTTCCCAATGGGCCTTAATTACCTCATACAACATTTCTTGTATCGTGTTTACCATACAGTTTTTCCAGCTAGTCTCTTCCAAGTGTTCGATTCCAAAATCCCCTACTCTTCTTAAAAAAAAATAAAAAAACAAAAAATATTCACTATCACCTGAACATTGGAGCTATCTTGCACACATTAGAGGGTCAGAAATTCCAACTATTCTTTCATCATAAATAAAGGAACAGAGAGGCAAGACCCATTTTGGACTTCAGATATCAAGTAGCCAAAATTCTGGATGTAGACCCTCTGAATTGTCCCCTGGATTGATGGCAGTTAGAACCAAACTGCAGCCACAAAACTTACGGTTGTGTTTTTGTATATTGCTCAATCACATAAGAGGCTCCTCTAGAGTATGTTGGATACCTGGCAGTTTCCTCCTCTTTATCTTGGTTTCTAAGCACTTCTTCCAAGGTGTAGTGGTAATGGTCACCCCTAAACAGGGTTTGTGTTGTTCCATACCTGAATGATTGGCTCATCCAAGCAAGATCAGAGGCTGGCACAATATAGCAGAGATCTTGGTTGTGTCAAGTCCTTAGGATTAGTGTTTAATCTTAAGAAAGTTTCTTTGTTATTGCAGAAACCCCCCACTTCTGCATTACAGCTGCACAAAATCAGAGGGAAGATCAGAAAAATTTGGACAATAGAGAATTAAAGCTAAATCCACTCCTTCTTGGACTTGTTAGGATCCCTAAAACAGAGAATTGGCCTCACAGTAAGAGCAAAATTATCTCAAAGTTTCACGGATAGTCCTTCTTCATATCTCCAGCAGACTTTCATAATGGACATGAATTTTTGGGGCACACTCTGCATCAATGGCAAACCAAGCAGTGTATTCATGGAGAAGAGAAGACTACATAGGAATATATTGAAACAGAGTGATGGCAAGTTGGCATTGACTTCTCTTCAGAATGTGCTCAGAATGATAGTGTGAACATTGAGATTGATAACATGGTAGTAATTTCTTAATTGCCAGGGGAACAGAGAAGCACATTTTTCAGTAAACAGTGCTCCTTTGTTGTATTCATAGACGTTGTTTAGAGCTCTGCAGGTGATGAATCTGCATGCACTGTAGGCAGGCAGATGGTATTGAGAGAGAAAATCTCATTGATAAGGTGACCCAAACAGTGTAGCTCTCTACTCAAAGGTTGGGATAGTGTTTGTATTCTTTTCAAAACAAAAACACTCATTCTACTTTTTAAAAATCAAATTGCTTTTACCTTTTGCTTCAGGAGGCTTTTCATAGGGGTCTCTTGCCTATCCCATTGAAAACTTGAGCCTCTGCCCCCAGCATGCTTCACTGTAGGGGTGCTCCCTTTAGTCTGTTGGTTCCTCAAGGCTATTTTCTGCCTCTCATTCTTAGATTAGCATCTTCCTCCCTCCTGGATTCTTTGATTTTTTTCAGAGGAAAAATCTATTTTCCTGTTGGTCATGGCACCCACCCACTTGGTGGGAGAACTCTCTTCTCTCACTAACTAGACCTGTTGTTTCAAAAGAACTATTGGTCCTCTATCCTTATCTCCTAAAAGTTGCATGCATATTTTATGCATGCAACAAGAATAATACCCACCTGAGCTCCTCTTCAAACTCAAAGTTAGGAGCTACCCAGGGCAATAATAATTCATCTGAAGCAATCTTCCTAAGCAAGACGTCTGAAGATCATGATAGCAAGGCAGATACATGCTAGTATTCAAGAATCTTAACCAATAGCACAGTAGGCACTAGCACCGTATAAATACATAACTAAACCTGTCTGAGCCGAACCAAACTGCGCGCACAAATCCTTTACAAATTTTACAGGTAGCTTTTAAAAAAAAAACAAAAAAACCGCAAGCTAGTACTATTTGTGCATTTGCAAACACTACCAAATGAACATGCTGGAGTTGGTTAATACAATATTCAACCCTTAAAGAGCTCTCTTTTGGAAGGATAAACTGAGTACGGAGCATTTTCTCAATTTATCCCTCAAGACTGTTGCCTGCTTCATCTCAGATATTCACATCTCGACAGTTCCTTAGAACTGCTATTCGTGCCATAGTTGTCCATCTGTATTTAGTGCTACCAGGATCAGAGTCAGTTTCCTGGTACTTAAGTTTTGCTCTGTGGCCTGGCTGGATTATGACAGATGGGAAGATATGTTCAGGAAAAAGCAAAGAGATATTTGTTCAGACAGTTTGATCAATACTGGGTAAAATAAATTATTTACTGTAATGGATCTAATCCTCCTGTGAAGTCAAGAGAAATCCTAATTTCTTTCTTTTATTCTGAGTTATTGGCTGCCTCTTGCCTGGATTTTTCAGGGAAGAGGAAATATTTAGTGGTTTATGCTGATGTAACTAGACCACAAAAAGCAAATTAGGAGGTTAAAACGAAAACTTGACTTTGGTCATGATTATTTTAACTGAAAACTTTCAGAAGGACAAGATGCAAAAACCTGAAGTTATGTAGTGTAAATTTGGGATGCTACCTGTTAGGTAGTCAACTTTGTTTTAATAAGATATTTGTTAATTTACAAAGTGATATTCACCTCAAAATATACACTGTTATCTTGAATGAAACTAGGTACTTCATGTGACCTGGCAAGTCAGTATTACAAAAAAATCAGTGAAATCCACTTCCTGGTTGAGTGAACTGTGACTTCTTGGTTTAGGCCAGTCAGTAGTTATGTCTGTCTTCTTCTCTGACACAGACAATTTTATCTCTGACCTGGAATACCAGCCATCAGGTTCAGCAGAGAAATGGATTCAACATTCAGCATTCATGTCCAACTCCTGTGTGGAAAATCTAGAGGGTGAGTCTGCTTCAATGTTTTATATTGGAGCACAAAAGTAAGGAAGGGAAAAATGTTGTGGTAGTTCTAATATCTACAGATGAAAATGCTATATAATAACCAAGTATTACTGTAAATAGGGACGTGTATTTTTTCTATCATTCACAGATGTGGAATTTTGTGTAGAATTCACCCTTTGCTGCAGAATATTGTTCTGGAATTTTAAGCTACAGTTTTAAAAAAAAATCTTTCTGCTTTTTAAGCTTACAAAGAAAAGCTTGATATGTGAACCAGGTATGAAATACAGGTATCATACAATTCAATAAAACAACTCAATTTAAAAAAGGGATTTGAAACTGCTGCAGAATTTCCACTAGAGTGCTGTAGAATCTAGGGAAAGTCTAGTTTGCTGCAGAAAGCACAAGGCTTGAGTTGTTTGTTGTTTTTGTGTTTGTTTTTTTAATTAATTGAATAGAGCAAGGTCAGAGAGTGGCCAGAATAGCCTCTGACTTTTCACTGCGATATATTAAGTCTCAAACTTTTTTTTTTAAACATAAGAAAACTTCTGATTTACTTAATCTTAAATTGGGTTGAATTTTAGATAAATAAGGTTGAAGAAGATAAATTGGAGATCCAGCCGAGGAGGTAGGATAAATTGGCACTTCATAAATATCTGGCTAGTTGGATTTACTGTAACTGGGGGGGAAATGTTCAGCAATTGCCTTAAAAATCCATCAACTTGCTCCCTTCATATATATAAAATAAGAATTGTACACTATGATTTTGTTTGTTAAACATTGGCAGTATTGTTAATACTGGAAATAGCACAAGTGAGATCAACCATGTGCCTTTCTTGGTCCCATTTTTTCTACATATGTATATGGATAAAATTCTACTTAAAAACTTTTTAAAATTCTCAAATTTGTTTTCTAAAGTAGCTTTTATTCTATCACTGTGTTCTATCACTAGAAGTTCAGAAGTAAAAAGTTTAATTTAGGATTATACAACACTCCAATTAAAAAAAATGCTTCTGAGCTTGGTTTTAGTCTAGTTACAAACTTATAGAGTAGTACTCAACTAGTACATAAGCCTAACCTTAACCATGACAATATTAAGGATGTTCAATGATTATTTAAAGAGAGAAACGACACTAAGTTAAACATTTAAAGTTTTACTTAGTTATAGTAATGCCTTAGAAACCTGAAAGTGAAATAAGATTCTAAAGTCAATTTTCATTTCTACAGTCTTCCATAGATCTACTACCACAAGTGTTAACAATATTGAAAATTGTCAGTAAAGCAAGTAGCTAGAATTCAGAACAACACAAAGGGAAAGCAGCATGCATTTGTGTTAAGGTGATTGTTTTTAGAAAACATATTTGGTCTTCAAGGAGATGAGTAAGAGGGGGACACAATGCCTCTTGTCATTTTTAGCTTAGGTTAGTGGAATATGTTCCAGTGCTTAATCTTAAAATGATTCAAAAGCTGGAATGGTTGCTGATTGTGCATTTGGCAAGTGAGGTGTACTATAGAGTACACAACACTTATGCTCTGGACCTGCTCTGTTTATCAGAGATTCCACCTAGATTTTAAGGTGGTGGTGTGAAACTACAAAGCCCTAAATTGCCTGGTAATAGCCTCCTGAGACACTGCCACAGTTGCAGTTAGTGGCAATATTAACGCTATATCCCATTGAAATAAGAGAGGAGGCACCAGTCAGGGCATTCCTGGTAATATTGCTGGGATTCAGGAGTGCTTTCCATTTCATAATTAGAAATAGCTTGGATGTGCCAACTTTCAGGCCATGGTGTAAAACCAATTTATTTCATCAGGCCTTTGAAGGGAGGTAAGGGGACTGAGATACAGGTCGCTATATGAGGGTGTTAGCATTATGTGCAGCTGCTTAGTCGAAAGGATTAATTTATTATACTGTATTGTGCTTTTGTACTTTTAAAGCATTGGCTGGGAGCTCAGGACAAAGATGCTTTTTAAAGGAAAAGATGAAGTATTGTCACAGTTTTACTGTATATAATCAAAATCCGTACCGTTAGTTGAATACTTTTTCTTTATTTTGTCAAACTGTCCATTCTGTATCCAGAGATCAATGTGCCTCAACACCTATTCTGCTGCTGTGCAGAATGCATTGTATTGTACTCCTTGAGTAGTCTCAGCAAATCCTTCTTGATTCTGACAGTGCAAACAATTCAGCCATCACCACAAACATTCTAAAACCCTCCCACTTAAAATTTCTGAAATATTGTGAGTGTTTTGGTGTGCTTAAACCCCAATACCAGACTGTTCGTTACCACATGGTTCTGATGTAACCACAATTTTTTTTTTTATTAAAAAAGGGTCATCCACACAGTCATTCCCTACATATGTCACATGCTTATTGTGGGGAAGATTGTACAGGGTGACTGACATATGCGACAGGACAAAAGCTAGCTTCCTTCTGTGGTTACTATTAAGGTGTAATGTGTGTGGTGCTGGTGGTAGTAGAAATGTGAAGGTATGAAGCTGAGTGCAATTAGCAAATAGCCTCAAAGGAACCTCTTGGAAACTACATCGTTATTTCGATTAAGAACCACAAATTTCTAACTCGTCTTGGATTAGTTGACCAGTTCAGAGCTTGTTAATATACGTGCAATTGTGACAATTCTCCCACTCCATCCATCTTGTAGAGATGAATTTACTCAGCAACTATAAAATTAAAATTGTGTTTTGTAATTATGGTGAGATAATCCAGCACTGATTTTTTTGAATATAATCTTTCAAACACGAAAGATCAGCAATATGAATTAAGTCTACGTAATTTACAAAGTAGGTAAAAAAGGACTGTTCAGTGTGGTGATACATAGTGCCTTTATGCATTTCAATCCAAGATCAGGCTTATATACTGTATTGTTTTTAAAGACATAACATGGAGTAAGCAATTTCAATTGATTCACCACTTTATGGTTTATTACTTTATAGCCTACTGAGTTGGTAAAGAAACACGTTTGAGTATCAGAGGGGTAGCCGTATTAGTCTGTATCCACAGAAACAATGAGGAATCCAGTGGCACCTTAAAGACTAACAGATTTATTTGGGCATAAACTTTCATGGGTAAAAAGCCCACTTCTTCATCTGTTAGTCTTCATCTGAAGAAGAGGGGTTTTTTTTACCCATGAAAGCTTATGCCCAAATAAATCTGTTTGTCTTTAAGGTGCCACCAGACTCCTTGTTGTTTTCATGTTATTTGAAAAGTTTTCAAAGATCAAAATTTTTTAAAAGGATTAAATCATTGCAATTTACCTCTTAAGGTAAAATTCTCAAATCTATATGTACTATCAACCACAATCGCTATCATTTGATTTTACTGCCTTTACTATACAGTACTATCGAAGGGTTTACATTGAAATCTTTAGACGTTTATTTCAAGACTATAGTATAACACTATGTATTTAAATGAGAGGTTCATCCTTTATATTCTCCAATTTTTGTAAGGCATAAGCAGAGAGCTTCAAAATTTCTGTGTTGGTAAGCATATGTGATGAAGTGATTTCCCTCCGCCCCACAAGACATTACTTCAGATTACTACCTTTTCCGTAAGCTCTTATTTGCGTATGTCGGGTTTACATAACTCGGGGAGCGTTTGTGTGTGTGTGTGTATATATATTTTTATATATATATATAAAAAAAACACACACAATTGCAGAAACTGTCCATTTTATAATACAGTTAATGTAACAATTTGAATTGAATTTGCCTGCTCTGCTTCACCAGAGGCCTAGCAGTTTTCCAGAATAACTTGCATAAACTACACTGAGCCAAGGGGTGCAATTCTAAATTTGGTTCTAATTCATTAACACAACCTCCCAAAAACCTGAAGTCTACTTATCTTGAAGCCATGAAGTTCAAAAGAATTAGTTTACTTAGGAAATTGATATGCTATATTTCTGTGGAGTTTTATCAAAAATTACTCTTATTACAGTTTAGAGGCTTTGAGTTCTGGATGTCATTATACTAGGCACTGTACAAACACATAATACAGGACCATCCTGAAATCTGAAAGTATTAAAATGTATGAATCACTTCCTGCAAATGGAAGTGCTTGTATCCTTTTTATATGCTGCACAAATATTCCCTTTGACGTCTCAATATTTTGCATCTTTAATTTCATTATCTCCTTGTTTATAACCATGGGGGAGAATCTAGCAGTGTGTAATTCTATTGCACCATCTATTTTATTTACTTCAGTTAAGTGTTCTACTCTTCTCAGACTAAATAATCCACTAAAACTCACTGAAGAAACCTGATAATTTTATTAATCCTCAACATATATCTAACAATTGTGTCTACTACTTCTAAACTGTGTGCTGTATTTTGGTCAGAAAGGCAATTTAATTATAGTACTCCAGGTGAGAGAGCATTCTTCATAAAGCCAAATGTTTTCCTTCTTTCCTTTTTAAAATGTATCCAAGTATTTTATATTTGCCTTTTTAGCGCTAATGTGTACATTATGTAAATATCTCCAGTAAACTATTCACAAGGAGTTCCACACCCTACATCTCAATTTTGTGAAAGATATGTGCTGTGCCTCTGAGTTTTCAAGCCCATATCACATCATAGTTTGGGAAAGTCAAATTGGAAAGTCCTTGGCAAGCTAGAGATCTAAACCGTCAAATTCTGCAGAGTTTAAGTTTTCATTTTAAAGCAAATTAACTTACTAGTAGTTGTGATTGTGCAGAAAAACTTTCACATGTAAGTCAATGGATTATCTTCCACAGTCTGCAGACTGACCGCTCCAATGCTTCTGCTACTGCTCAGAACTTTCTAGGCAGCAGCAAAATAAAATGGAGGCTCTGGAAAAGGGCAGAACAGAACCTCCCTGTCACCAACTGCCAAGAGGCTCTGGGGTCAGAAAGTGAGAGAAATTAACCCTTCCAGCCATCAGAAGGAGGTTGGAGATGCTTCAAATTTATTTAATCATTGTCTACACTTAAATTTTGCTGGTATAACTATGTGATGCAACTGTCAATGAATCTGGCACTATGGTAAATATAGTAACCACTCAAATGCTTGAAAAAGAAAAATAGTTGAACAAGTAACTACTATTAATCAAAAAAACAGAAACCCAGATATCAAAGGCCAGTAAAAAAAAATTGTTCAGTACTTTATCTTGTACACCATACACCTAACTATTGTGATTTAAGAATGAGTAAAGTTGTAAATGCTATTCACCTATTGCTATTCATTCAGTGACTATTCTTGTCTCAGAGCACTCTGTACAGTTCATTCTATTGGAGATAACATTTTACAATCAACAGCAGAGACTTTTGTTTTGAGTGATGTCGCCAAATACAGAATAAACCATGTATCAGAACTTAGACAATGACAATGTAATAATTCCAAAGAATAAAAGGATCTTAGTTGTGTTTATTTTTATTGTATTGCTCCAAGATTTAGCAGCACTGAGCAATTGTAATGTTTGATTTGTACTTAAGGGCCTGTTCAACTGCATACAGGAGGACAGCAAGATATTGCTGGGTGCTAATGTTGTGATGTAACAGTTTGGTGGTAGTGCCTTTCTACCGTTACCACTACTCCTTTGTGGAACAGGTATTGAGACTTGAAAGACTGAGGGTACGTCTACACTGCACGATTATTTCGAATTAGCTTAAACCGATATTACAAAACAGATCTAATAAAATAGGTTTAGCGCGTCCACAGTGGGATCCCGAAATCGAT